>NC_083688.1:2697500-2937500 GCF_033118175.1 Dama dama | reverse complement strand
CACACACACACACGACACACACGCACACACACACCCCCATAGCTTCATACGCTGTCAGAGTGCTCACAAACTGGGACGGTGACTCTGGACCCAAGTGTTTGAATCTGCAACTTATTTCTTCTCTCACAGTTGGGGTTTTTTCCTGTTGTGTTTTGTTTGTTTTTTAAAGACAAACAGGCTTCTGATTTCCCAGCCCATAGCAGATGAGGGGAGGAAATGTAGCTGGTGGCCTGACAGAAAAGGTAGGGAAATTTAGAATGCAGACCTAGAGCGTGTTCCAGGCATGGGCACTCCTCACGGTGTCCCTTTGCCGGTGAGAAACGGTTTGAGCACATTCATGCGTTGTCATCCGTGTAGAAGTGTTGTAGAGGGAGCCCCCTCTCAGGATTAATGGAAAGTTGGTTCGTTCCTGCCTCGGGGTGGGCTCAGGAGCCGCTGCAGAGACCGAACCTGAGGGAGCTGAGCCCCTCACACAGGAGGCCTGTGTGAATCCGGGGTGCGAGTTCGAGGCTTCCTGACCTGGACGCAGACGGCCAGCTGGGCCTTGCTTGTCCGGAAGCGTCGGGAAGGAGGCTGCCGGGTCAGCTCTGGCCCTGCTCGTTGGCTCACCAGCCCCTCTCGGCCAGGGACCGCGTCTCAGTCGTTCAGCTCGTGCGCCGCTGCCTCCCGTCACGCAGCGGTGGCTCAGGGCCAGAGCCAAGTGGAAAGATGGCCCGGGTGTGGGAGAATGCTCTCGCCACGCGACCCGGGGCAAGTGTTGGTTCTGCTGCTGACCGTGGGACCCTGCGCAGCTTCCTCTGAGCCTCAGTATCTGTCTGTAAAATGAGGGGTCAGGCCTTAGATGAACTTGGAAAGTCTATCTGGATCTAAATCCCTGTGATCCTGGCAAAGCTTTTATTGTTTTTAGATTTTAATTTAGTTTTATTTATTTATTTTTGGCCGCGCCGCTTGGCATGTGGGATCTTGGTTCCCTGCCCAGGGATCGAACTCACCCATCCACCCCCTCCCACCATGTTGGAAGTACAGAGCCTTAACCACTCACTAGACTGCCAGGGAAGTCCCCGGCAGAATTTTTTTTTTTTTAAGCAGATACTTGGGTTTATGTTTTCATGGTGATCAAAACAACATTGTCTCAAGGCACTGAACTGCTTCACCTTGAAATGGTTAATTTTATGTTGAAGATGAGCTTGACCCAGCAGTGAAGATTCTCAGCGGCCCCCAGAAGGGCGGAGGGAGGCCTGGTCCGCCAGATGGGCTTCCACTGTGGCTTTGCGGAGCTTGGTGTAGGGTTTTGGAATTCTCCATGGGAAGGCATGCCATCCGCAGGGATGGCCTGTGTGCAGTCGGTGAGCCGCCGCCCTCCAGGATCCGCTGTCATCACCACGTCCCTCCCAAAAGATTCAACCAGAGGGCACTCAGTCAGGGCAAGGAAACACTTTTTCTTCTTGTTAATCCAAACTGTGCAGTTTCCCAGTGACCTGCAGATGAGCGGTTGGCCGGGCCGCCCTGCTCATCTTCCCCACTTAGCCCCCGGCACATATTGTTCCCAGGCCACATGGCAGAAAACAGATTCAGCTTTTAAACAGAGTTGCCTGTTGGGTCACAGATTATACAAGACAAAAACCACGGTGCCCTTAGACTCCATAAACTTGTAATAAATCAGCCTGGGCTCCAGCGAAGTTGGCCTTTGTGTTGTCTGTGAAGTATTTGCTTAGCCTCTTGGGAATGTAAACGAGGGAAGGACTTGATGAATTTAAGAACCAACTATAAAGACCTTGAAGCTTTGGCTGGTTGTTTATGTATAGACAGATGCTGTTGAGTACAGATCGGGCTCAACCAGTCCCTGCAGCAGGCCAGGCGGGGCTTCTGCTCAGAGAGCAGAGCAGTTTGAAGTTCCTGCGTTTCCTTGGAATTACAGACGCTGTTTTAAAAGGGCGCACAGTCACACACACTGGTGAGGCTGCGGCATCATCAGGTTGGGGGGCAGAGGGGCCCTGCTGGAAAGCTCAGGCATCTCAGACCCCTCGTTTCTAGTAGGTTCCCTGACCTGTCTGTCCTGCCTCGTAATGTGGCCCTTCCGTCCTCTCCAGGCCCAGCCCCACCCCTGGTCACATTGCATCCCTGCAGGCACCACGGGCCGCCTCCTGCGTCAGTTACTGTTGCCGTCTCACAGAACCACTCCAGAACCTGGTGACTGCAAAGAGCAGCAGTCACACGTTATCTCCATTGGTTCCAGGGGCCAGAAATTCAGGAGAACCTCGGCGGGGCGGGTCTGGCTGTGGAGGCCTGGAGCCCCGGGGGCTGCCCGGGGCCCTCCCCTCCCCTGCGGGTCTCTTCAGGTGGACGATCTTCATCTTGTGCCCGGCGGCTCCTCCTCACAGCACGGCTGCCGGCCTGAGTGTTGAGCAGGCAACGAGGAGGATGAATGATCTTTAATGGCTCAGAAATGACCGAGGTCAGCCCCGCTGATCATAGGAGTCAGAAAACTCCCCATTCCGCGGGCTGGGGGCAGGAGGAATGGCCGAGGCACGCTGTAAGAGGGGCGGGGGCTGGGAGAGCTTGTTCAGGCGGGCTTTTGGAAACTCTTGCCTGCTTCGTTCTCTAAGACACGACAGCCTCCCTCTCAGTCCTCTGTGGGGAAGGCTTTGGGGGCTCCTCATCCCTCCCGGAGGAGCAGGTTTTGGAGTTTTAAAGGCCAAGCAGAATGGCACAGAAGCTGTACTTAGGAAGTCGACAAACGCAAAGCTGCTGGGAGCACTGAGGTTCCATCTGTTCCCTGGAGCCTGCTGAGAAAACCACTGCCCTCTGGGGTTTGGGCCAAGCCGGCCTGACCCCTCGCTCCTCCGGGCCGGGCCACACCCCTCCCAGCCTCTCCTCCGCTTGCTGCACCCATGGTCTCCGCGTTGGCCCGGGGCACCCTTGCTCGGCCAGTGATGACCGGTCATGGACACCCTCCCCGCTTTCTGAGGAGTCTTTGGTGGTTCCCGGCACCGCTCATATGCATGTTTACTCCAGGGTTTCTCATTCTTGTGGATAGAGGCGTTTACTGCATTAAGCTTTGAGCTTATCCTGTTTAGGACACGTCCCGCTCTCTGCACCCCCACTGGGAGGTGGAGCGTTGTTGCTAATGATTTCCGAATTAGTCTTTGCCCTTGGAGTTCCTGCAGCCGGCCAGGTTCCACTGTGAGCAAATGCTTGGCGGCACCACCCAGGGCCTGAAAATCCCACAGAAGATCTCTTCAGCTGTAGTGTTTTATTTGACTTGCTGTCCTGAAAAACTGTTCTAGTCTGTATTAGCAGTTGTTTTACTTGTCATAAGGTGATTTTAAGCAGTTCATGTGTTTCTTCAAGTCGTGTGAGAAACTGGCAGAGAGTGAAAACATGCTCTCACTGTTGATTCTGAAAAAACACAGCCACGGATGTAAACCAACGCCTCGAGTCTCACCAGGGTAAAGCGGGGTGGCTGTCCCCTCTGTATGCCGTCGTCGTCTGTGTGGATTTTGGCTGCACTGTAAGCTCCTGGAGACAGGGACCTTGTCCACCGTTCAGTGTCAGAAGTAGTGCTTGTCACCTCGGAAACACTCAAATTATTAAACAGCTAATTGAACGGGTAAAGAATTCCAGAGAGTGATGCGAAATGGTCATTCTTGTCCTTTTTACCTTTCAGCCTGGAAAATGCCACCAGTGGAAGGGGGAGCTGGGAAAGCTCCTTTGATGAAAGGGAAGTGTGTCTAGGACCAGATAGGATTTCGAAGGAACCATCTTGTGGAGAACCCTTGGTCATGGGGTGACAGTGCACAGAATAAATAGCCTGGAAAGCCTAGGAAAAGGATTGGTTCATGACGAAGTACACATGTGTGCACACAGGGTACCGTGAGCTGCCTCGTCTCTGCAGCCCCTGTGTCCCCTTGTCGTGGACCTCACACTCGCCTCGTGATCCAGTGCTCTTCTCTGGCTGGTTCCTCGAGGGTCGGGACTAGGTTTCATTCCCTGTGGCTGGTTCAGGGCACTCAAGACTCGGTTGTGGAGCTGAAGCCTAGTTTGCGGGCCTGCAGGGGCTGTTGAAGGGCAGGGCGGGTGCAGTGGGCGCATCTGCTCTTACCCTGGGGATGGTGCGCAGCCCACTAGAAGGAATCTTAGAATTCTCCCCCCAGATCCCAGGCCATGCGGCTAAGACAAAAGCAGAGCTCTCCTGACCCCACACTAAGGGCTGGAGGCGAAAGCCCCAAGAGGTCTTGAGCTCCTGCCCTGAGGGGAGATCAAAAAGGCGTCGCAGAGCTCCCTACCTGCTTCCTGCCAAGCTGCTGTGGTTACCCAGGTGGTGGTTGTGAAGGGATCGCACCCACGTCCCTCCGTGCCCTGGGCAAAGGCGAGGCGCTCAGCGCCCTGTCCTGGCTCTGGAGTCAGAGCAGGGTTGACGCGGGGTGGGGTAGGTTCCATGCAAGAACACCTTCCTTCCTCCCCTCCTCCTCAGGCTTTAGACTTCGAGCTCCTTAATCCCAGGGCCTGTCCTTGGTTGCTCTTTTTTTTTTTTTTTTTCCCCCTGTTACCTTTAAAAAATATTAAGTGAAATGAAACAGTGATAATAAAAAAGAGAACTCAGAAATCAACCCATGCATATATGGTCAATTCACTTTGCATAGAGGAGTCAAGAATGAATATACAATGGGAGTAGTCTCTTCACTGAATGGAGTTGGGGAAATTGGACAGCCACATGCAAAAGTCTGAACCTGGACCCCAGGCTTACACGGTACACACATCAGCTCAGAAATATTTAGATCCGTGATAGCTGTCAAGGACCATACTGACATATATGTAAGTTTAAGCATCCTGATATTATGAATATCCTTGAATCCATTATTTCATGCAGGACCTCGATGAATGTCAAGTTTTATTTTTCTCTCCTGGCTTTTTCTCTCTCTTCCGAATTTTGTATTTATCATTCCCTTGTCTTGGCAAATGAGAAAGCAAGCCTTGCTGTGTTAGTTTAAAGTGTGTGTGTGTAAATGATGGAGAGTTCAGTAATCCTGGGCTTGGAGCTTTCTGAAAGTGGCTGCACCCTCTGTAGTGCTCTGGGACTTGCTTCCCCAGCCCCGTGCTCATTCTGTTTCTGAGGCCACTCTTGCTGCTTGTAGCTGTGGACTAGCCGTGTTTTCTTCATCCTCTTGTGCTATTTCCTGTTTGGACCTCTAAGGATTTGGGATGACTCCCAAGCAAAGGGCTCCAGTTAACTATAATTTAAAATTTTTTTGCAAGCTGTCATTAAGTTTTCCCATGTTGCTTGGCTTTATGGGAAGCTTTTTAGTCATTTACTAATTTAATGACAGTTAGACATCCTTAGCCTTAGAAATTTGTAGTGAGTATTTCCTATTGAGATTGTTAGGATTAATGCAAAATACAAGTTAGATCATTTTGCAGCAATAGTTTAATGCCTTCAAACTCAGTACGGTCAGAGGACTGTCCAGAAGGGAAGTCTTCGTGCTTCACCTTGGGGGGTGAGCGCTGTGGTCAGCACATCGCGGTTGGGGGCATGTGGACAGGCTCCTTGGAAGCATGAAAACTGTGTCTTTTCATGTTGACCTTTTCTGGCCAAGTTACACTGTTCCTTTTTCTAGATACTCAGCTTCTAGTTAATCCCTTCTGAACTTCCATTATGTCTGAATTAAAGATTCAGTGTAGCTCGACTTACATCTAAAAACTTTCCCTTGTTCTCAGGAATATTGTTAAAATCTAGTTGAGACTGTTTCCAAAGACCAGACGTTGTAGGGTTATGGGTAGTCTGTGAGTTAGAATTGTATATAAAATGTTCTGTGCGTGTGCAGTTTTCCGGATTCTTCACTTTAACCAGAGTCTGGGAGTTTGTAATTCCCCAGAACAGTTCTTTTAAGCCGCGGTTTCTCCAGCTTGGCTTTGCCGACCTGTTGGGCCAGGTCGTCGGGGTCTCTCCTGTGCAACGCAGGATGTTCAGAAGCGTCCTGGGCCCTATCCTGTTAGGTCCCCTCATGCACAGTGATGACAACCGAAAATGTCTCCATACGTTCCTCTTGTCTCCCAGGGGCTGTGGGGAGGGCAGAGTCAATCCCAGTTGAGAAACGCCAGTTCATTTTTTTTAAAGAGCAGTTTTAGGTGCACGGCAAAGGTGAGCAGAAGCTGCAGCGATTTCCCCTGCACCCTGGGCCTCTGCCGCTGTCGGCATCCCCCCACGAGAGTCAGAGCTGACGCACCTGCCCTGTATTATCATCACTCAGAGTCCATGGTTTTCATTCAGGCTCACTCTTGGTGGTTGTACATCCTGTGGGTTTGGACAGATTTGAAATGACATATCCCCCTGATGCCTGCACACAGCACCACCAGCAGGCAGGCTGGTCAGCGTGTGTGTGTGTGTGTGTGTGTGTGTGTGTGTGTGTGTGTGTGTGTGTTGTGTTTTCACTGAGTCCTGTCTAACTCTTTGCAACCCCCATAAACTGTAGCCCTCCAGGCTCCTCTGTCCATGGGATCTCCCAGGCAAGAATACTGGAGTGGGTTGCCACTTCCTTCTCTAGGGGATCTTCCTGACCCAGGGATCGAACTCACATCTCCTGCCTTGTAGGCAGATTCTTTACCACTGAGCCAGCAGGGAGGCCCTGAGTGACACGTGGCTGCCATTATCTCCATTATATATAGTATTACATATAGCATTATATATATAGTATTATATGTAGTATATATTATAGTTTCACTGCCCTGAAATTCCTCTGTGCTCTGCTGTTCTCATCCCTCTCTCCCAGCCCCTGGCAACCACTAATTTTTTTTTTTTTTATTGTCTCTGTAGTTTTGTCTTTTCCAAAAGGTCATAGCTGGATTCACACGGCATGTAGCCTTTTCAGATGAGCTTCTTCCACTTAGTGGGCGTGCAGAATTTGTCTCCTGCATGTCCTTTCATGGTGTCATAACATCCCATTGTCTGTATGTGTTACGCAGTTTCTTCATCCACTCACCTCTGAAGCCATCTTGGCTGCTTCCAAGCTTTGGCAATTATGAACAAAGCTGCCATAGACAGTTGAGGGCAGGCTTTCGTGAGAACCGTCATCTCCAGCGTGACTGCTGGGTTGTGTGCTAAGAGCATGTTGAGTTTTGTAAGAGACTGCTGAGCTGTCTTTGGAAGTGGCTGCACCATTGTACGCATCCTCCGGCAACGAGTCAGAGTTAACTGTGATGCCACGTTCTTTTCAGCTTTTGGTGTTAACAGAATTCTGGATTTCATCCATTCTAATGGATGTGTAATAGTATCTCATTTTACTTTGTATTTCTCTGGCGACGTGTGATGTTGAGCATCTTTTCTGTTTACCATCCGTGTGTCTTTTTTGATGAGACATCTGTTAAGGCCTTTGGCCCATTAGTTTACACTTTTTAACTAGTCTGACTTGACTCATTCAGGGTTTTCTCTTCCTGCGTGGCCAAGGGAACACAGAGCTGCTTACAGAGTCCTGAGCAGCGAGCTTCTGTTGACAGCGGTAGGGGGGACTTCTGGGTTGGCTTGAGTGGGGCACATGGTATAAAATATTTATATTTTAGGATATTTTAGAAAATTGAAATATGTATTTGTGCACATAACACAAAAACACTCCCAATCAAACATGCACTGGTATGTATTATGCATTTCACAAGTATTCTCTAAATCATCCTGACAACTCTGTGAAGTAGATAGTATCCTCATTTTTGGATTATCAACCTTTAAAAATAAAATAGCAGGTTATTTTACCAGCAGAACGGACTTATTTGGGAATTGCGAAGAATTACAGTTCAGGAAGAAAATAGCAAAGTGTAGCAAACAAAGGGGAGGAACCTTACTTTATAGAGAAAAAGGAGGACGTTGAGAAGGGGTGCTTCGAAGGAATGGCCCCTGGAGGAAGGGGAGAGTTGGGGGGTTCGGGGTGGTGATGTTCCCCTGGGCTGGGCTTGCTGCTGGACAATGAGAAATCTTTCCTCCTCCTGGAATGGGAGGTCCTCTCTTCCTGTTGGAGTGTGTAAGTGGTGGTGTGTGCTGGTGCTTGAAAGCTCCCCCTTCTGGCCACCTGGCTTCATTTTAAATGTAGTGTCATTTATTCCCCTTCACAGGATGAATAGATGTCCCTGGAGGTTAAGAAAATTGCCCAAGGTCCTAAGTTAATGAAAGGCAGAACAGAGCACCGAATATAAGTCAGCAGCGTCAAATCAGTTCATGTGTGTGTTCTTGACCCTAGAAGTACTAAAATGTCTTCCACGTCGGTGGGCAAGACCCATGTCCCGTGGCCTTGGCTGGCATAGAAGGCCTAGGACGCATGGGGAATACCTGGTCGCCGGGAAGTTTCACTGAGCCAAACAAGTGCAGTAAGGTTTCTGCAGTGTATGATTGTCTCTGCAGAGTATAGCCTGTTTGTCGTGTCTCAGAATAAATTCTCGTTGATAACCATCTTGAGCCAGGGGACAGGTTTTGTGTTTTTGTTTTCTTTTTTACAGCCTGCTGTATATGCTGTATCGATTACCTGCCTTCGGTGAGCATACGCGTTCTGTCTCTGGGTGGATATAAAGCGGGTCTTTGTCCCACAGCCTGTTTGTGGTTGATGTACACGGAAGTGCAGGTGGTCGGATTCAGAGTTTATATTTTATTACTGTCAGATGTAGCATTTCCAGGATTACCTCGTATAGTTTATAAAGATTCTGGAGCTTGTTGATTTAGGGCTTTCAGAGATCCTGAGGTGGGTCTGAGCAGAGCAGATTAAGGTTGCAAATCAGACGGTGCCCTCTGGTGGGTTGTGTTGGGGGCCCCACCTGCCTCACTTGGACTTGCTCGCATCGCATGCAGTGGTCGTCACCGTCTTCCCAGGCCCGCCTGTCTCACCTTCCTTCTGGCTGCTCCTCCGGAGCCCTGGCTTCCTTCTGCGTTAGAGCCCACTGCGCAGTGAGTTAACACTTCGCACTCCCCCGGCCTCACCCCGCATTCAGCTCCTCCCTCCCTCCCTCCCTCCGTGGCTTCTTGCTCATTTGCAGTGCCTGATGCGGTGTGTGTATCTCTTGACTGCGCTGGGTCTTCACTGCTGAGCGGGCTGCTCTAGTTGTGCTGCATGGGCTGCTCATCGCAGTGGCCTCTCTGTTGTGGAGCGCACGCTCTCAGCACAAGGACTTCATAATTGCGACTCGTGGGCTCAGTAGTTGCGGCTCCCGGGCTTAGTTGCTCTGAGGCATGCGGAATCTTCCCCGATCAGGGATCGAACCTGTGTCTCCTACATTGGCAGGTGGGTTCTTTACCAGTGGGCCATCAGGGAAACCGTGCAGTGTGAATATTAAATAAAGAGAGGAGTGTGAGAGCGAGGGCAGTCTTTGTCCTTCTGGCCCTGCGGAGCACCGACCCCAGTTTATGCCCTTGTCCACCTGGCCAGCGGGAGGGAGCTCTTGACTGGAGCTGTTTCCAGTCTTGGTCTGTTTTGCAAGGGCCTGGCACCTGGGAAGGTAGGCCCAGCCTCGGATGAATGACTGTGGCTCTTAAACATTGGCGCACATCTTGTTTTTTGCCCTTTTCTTGTCCTTGGCTTGGAGCTCATCGGGGAACCTCTCCTGGTGACATGTCCTGACTGTCATGGCCAAGTTATAGCAGAGAACAAAGCGTGACCTGCTCCTTGAGCCTTCTCACTGCAGAACCAGTTGGGAGTCATGTATCCGCCGGTCTGTCGAGGTGGAGAAGGAAAGTGCATGAGACTTTGACACGTGTGTTGAGCAGAGCAGCTTTCCGAACTCCTCAGCCCCCTTCCGCAAACATAACTACCTTTCGAATCCTCCACTTGAGACAGATGCTGCCGTGCTGGAGGGCCCGGCCGGTCTCCCACCCAGGAGCCGTGGCAGAGGGCCCGCTGCAGGCTTATCTGCTCTCAGGATACCTGGGCAAGCTGCAGCTGTCAGAGCGCCTTTGAAAAAGGGGGTTTGGTGTTTCTATCGGCAGAATGACTCAGACACTCCTGTTTGTCTCTTGGCAGAGTGATCAGCAGCTGGACTGTGCCTTGGACTTGATGAGGCGCCTGCCTCCACAGCAAATCGAGAAAAACCTCAGTGACCTGATCGACCTGGTACGTACCTTGTTTGTACGGTTTCATTTGGGGCTGGGGCCGTACTAGGCCTTTATATACCTTGTTCCACACGGAGTTCAAGTCACACAAGACGCCTCCTCTCCAGCTAGACGCCACCACTGACTTAAGAGGCTCCTCCGGAGAGGAGATGAGTTTCCTCTGACTGTCATTCTTTCTGTGCAGGCTGTTTTCATAAAGCCAAGATAGGAGCTCTGAAGTCAATACTACTTACCCCCTTCCCCCTGATGCCTTGTTTCCACTTTCTAGACATTTACAGGTAGGCCCGGGGAAGCAGAGGCCACACACACCCAGGAGGACCTGGCTGCAGGCTGTGCTAGGCTCTCTGCCGCTGTGCACGTTTCTCCAGCCAAAGCAGGACGAAAGTCTAGCTTCCCAAGTGCTCCAGTGGCTTCACTTCTAGCTCGAAATGACACAAAGTGCAAAACTGGGCTTTTAAAGAGCTCATCACGTCTGTTTTTAAAACATTTATTTGTATGAGAACAAATGATACAGAGGGGAGCATTTTTAGACAAATACTTTCTGTATTGAAAACTCTGGAAAAAAAAAGAAATCTGTTCCTCTTCAGCATAAGAAACAATGCAATTTCAACACCAGATCATAAAAAATGACTTCACTGTGGAAACTTTTGGGATTTTCTGACAGTATTGATTGGAGTGGAATGCAATTCTATTTAGATTTCTTCTTTGATTAGTAAAACTATTTTTAAAATATTATATGTATATAGTTAACTGAGATATCACAAAATGATGATTTTGTAATGAGATTTCAAGGTAATTAAATATGTGTATTTTTTTAAAAAGTATTTGTTTATTCATGTATATATGCATTCATGGAATGACTCGTCTCAAAATGATGCCAGAGATTCACTGGCACCATAATGTTATTTGAAAATGTTCAAAGTATTCAAAAAAAACCTATAAAACTGTGAGAAATCATGAAAAGAAGTCAGATAAGATCAAGAGCCAGCTGAGTTGCTGGATCACTTGGCCGGCAGGTCTGGCCCCAGGTGGCAACCTGAGCGTACCCCGATCAGCCTCTGTTCTTGTCAGTGTCCCCCAGCTTCTCAGAGGGGTGATCAGTTGCCAGCTGTTGCTCATCAGTTAGATGTCTTTTAAAGATAGTAGCTTTAAAACTTGTTCATATGCTGTAGTGATATATTTAGCTCCATTGTATGCATTCAGAACAGTTTTACTAGGGAAGAACATTATTGCAGGAGACTCAGGTCACTCACAGATAAAACTCTTGCCAGCAGTCCGCAAGGTCCATTGTGAGCTGTTTGTCAGTTTATAGAGACATAGACCCCAAGAGAAAGGCAGCTGTGTGGACAGAGGCAAGCTGCTGGGTGGAACTGTGAGCTTGCTACCTCTTCTGTGTAATAATTCAGGGAGGGAGGAGAAGCGTTCTCCAGGAAGAGAGCTGTGGTGAGGAAGCCCATTCCAGCTGCTCGTGATGGAAACGGGGAAAAGGTGGCCGGAAACGGTGGCAGGCCCTGGCCGGGCAGTGAGTCATTTCAGATGAGTGTGAAAGGACAGAAGCCTGGATTGCAGTGCACGCAAACTCCCCATGTGCTTGGCATCAGGGGTCCCACACCCGGCACCTGGTCAGGGTGGCCTTCGTGTACAGACGAGGTCTGCCCAGCGCGCCCTTTGCTTCTTGCCCTGTGAGCTCTGATTCTCTGGGGCTTGTTTTCAGATTTCTCTGGGAGTGCCGTACATTGGGAAGTTCTATGTGAAAGATGCTAATTTTTAAACATTGGCTCAGACATTGGATGGGCGTGTGAAATGGGAGTCAGAGACACGGTCTTTGTTGGGAAGTGGTAAAACATGAAGTTGGATGGGTGGGAGGTGTCCTTGGAAGTCACCGGGGGGCTTGGATTTGACGTGGCATCGTCACCGTCACCCCACGTCCTGTCCCTTGTGGGCGGTGCATTGTCCCGAGCGCTTTCTCTGGCGTGGCCTCGGTTAACTCTCGGCAGTCCCGTCGGGTCGCAGCACACGAGGCAGGCTGGGCCGTGCCGCGCGGCCTGTTTTCCTTGGAGAGGTCTAACTGGCCAGCTCTAACCGGGGGTGGGCAGAAGCCACGGGTAGGACCGGGCCCCTCAGCTGGTCAGCCCGGAGGCCACACTGCTGCTCCTCCGCTGAGCGTCACGGCGTGCCCGGCTACGTGTCGATTCAGCTTGCCAATGTAGTTATTACTGTGTTTTAGAAACAGACCAAACATAGAAGTCAGAAATGATGAGCAGATTGTTTTCTCAGTAGAGTCTTCGTGGTGTTCCGCAGGCTGTTTTGTTCTTATGGCAACTGAAGTGTTTTCCTCCAGCTGTGTCCTGTCGTGCTGACGCCCCCATCCCTGTCGCAGAGATGAGTGTGTAGCCGCTTTGGTGGAAACCTGGTCAGTGGGTTCCTGAGCCGTATAGACCAGCTCTCCCTGGGCTCAGCAGGGAAATTGCAGCGTTGATGGTGAATGAAAGAGTGAGTCACGTGCCACCCTTCACCTTGGCCAGATGACGCCCCGCCTGGGGGTTAGTTTGCAGAGGGCGCTGAGGCCCAGGTGAGGTCCCGCACTGTGAGGCCCCTGCTGGGCCACGGGGAGGAAGCGGCACCCAGAGGGCGCGGTCAGGGGCCACTGTTGTCCCACCTGCAGCGTTGTCTGTGGGATGTGACTGGAGAGGGGACAGAGGCGGGGGCCAGCAGCTAACGTTTGGCGAGCACGTCCGCGTCCCCAGGACTGAGCTGGATACTGGTTGTGTTATTTCATCTAATTTTCCAAAGAGAAAAGGGGCAGTTTTAAAATTCAAACCGCTGGGAATGGTCCCTCAGCCAAACCTTAGAGATCATAAGCTTTCGTCATCTGAGCAAGCGACTTGAGTGTATTCCAACTGTTTGTGAACTCGTAACTGTATATCGTTAATACCTGGTTCATCACTAAGCTTTTCAGTAGAGTCGTGAGATGTCCTCCTTGGCCTCTTTATGTCTGCGTTCACGCTATGCGTGGGCTTCCTGGTGGCTCAGCAGGTGAAGAATTCACCTACAGTGCAGGAGACCCTGCGGATCCAGGTTCGAGTCCTTCGTCAGGAAGGCACCCTGGAGGAGGAAAATGGCAACCCAGCCCAGTATTCTTGCCTGGAAAATTCCACGGACAGAGGAGCCTGGAGGACTACTGTCTGTGGGTCTCAAAGAGTCAGACACTGCTGACGCACGCACGCGCTGATTTTCACAACACCCCTCTAATGTACACGGGACCGCTTCTCCTTTGTTGGATGACTTAAACTCTGAGGAAGAAGCAGGGTGGTTGGTGCTGGGTGCCTTTACTTCATATCAGAGCCACAGATTTAACGTGGTGCTTCTTCCTTGTCTGTCTGTCTTACCTGTTTACGGGGGAAATGTTAAATAATTACTAATCTACAACATTTAAAACATAGACTGTATTATGGAAAATCATTTAAAGTCCACGTAATTAAAAACAGCCAGAAACTTGAAGACTGTTCTCTACAGGATGGCCACTTGGGATGCACAGCTCACTCTGGTCCACTGCTTCACTGGGCACTGGGGAGGCGCCTCTGTCCCCTCGCCCAGCTGTGAGGGGCCAGCCTTTTATTTTTAAAAATGAATTTTTTTTTTTAAACTTGCACCATTTTTTAAGTCTTTACCTGTTTGTTACAACACTGCTTCTGTTTTGTGCTTTGGTCTTTTGGCTTCAAGGCATGTGGGATCCTAGCTCCCTGACCAGGGGTCGAACCCGTCCCCCCTCCTGCGGTGGAAGGTGAAGGCTCCAGCACTGGACCTCCAAGGAAGTCCCCCGCCCCTTTTTAGTTTGAAGTGTGATGAGTGTTGAAATGGAAATGGAGCCTGACCGTGCACTGAATTAGGGTCTGATGAGGCATGCCTCGTTAAAACCCTATTGACATGCTTCAGAAACGCGGCCGAGGCCCCTACTGTGCACTATGATGGATTCGGCATTTGGGCAGGTTTTGCAGGTCCTGGAAGTCGCTTCCTTGGATGTTCACCTTCCGTCACTGCTGTTTTCCTTCCGTTTTCCCGGGCGGGACAGGCCTGTCTGTGTTGTTCTGTGTTTTTGTTTTTTCTTTCTAACTGGACGAGCAGAATTCCTTCATTCTTATTAGTCAGTCTGTGCTGGGTGCAGCGCCGTGGCCCTGAAGTTCACTTGCAGTTTCAGTTCCTCCTCAAAGCGGTAATTTGAGGAGACTCGCCCTGTCTTGAGCCCGTCTAGAATCCGTGTGTCCAGGCCTTTGTTCCCTGTAATCTGGGATCAGGCAGACGTTCTCAGAGCTGCTGTTGGCCCGGCCTGGCCCGGCCCGGCGCTCATCACGGCCCTTCCTCTCCGGCTCACCTGCCGCCAGTAATGACGGGGAGGTGGTGCTGTTCTCAAGAAAAGCCTCCAGCTCTTAAGGCTGAATGTTGGGATTTGCCAGCACTGCCCATGAAGGGAATGGCCTCACTTAGATGTCGGAGCCAGGGAAGTACCGGAATCCATCCGGTCCACCGGTGGCCTGATTCCCAAGCAGCATTAAAGAGACATGTGGAGGGTGCCTGGCAGCTTTGGGCCAAGGCAGCCCGATTTATCGTGCCAGGTCGGTTTGCTTTTTTCTTTCCACCGTCAGAGCTTTTGCTGCCTGGGATTATGATACGTGCTCTGATTGGTGGGAAATGACCTTCCTTTGCAGATGGCCAGAGCATCATTTTATTACATATTAATCCCATTGTGCGCGAGTGAAGCCAGCCGAAAGCCATGGTTAAGCTGTTTCAGAAATACCCGCAGGTCCATGTGGGCCAAGAATCACATGCCGTTAAGATGCTCCCTCGGCTTCCTCAACTTTGACCTTCTGTGGCTTTACTCTGCACACTGGCAGCAAGAGCCGAGACCTCTCCACTGGGGTGTATTTTGAGCCGTGAGCTGAGGAAGGAGTTTGTTTCTGCAAATGGGCACCCAGCAGGCTAGCCGTCCTTTGCCTTTTTAAGAGCAAACCAAAAATAGACCTAAATCTGTAACCAAGCAGGAACGTCTTTGCTTGCAAATGTCGGTCGCTTCATTTTTTAATTCCTCCTCCCTCCTTTGCTTATCGTCACCCAAAGGTCCAGCTTTTGGGTGTCCCCAGACTTTATTTACTCCAGGGAGGGGTTAAAGCACCCAAGCCATCCCCGCTCGGTCTGTGAGTTAGAGGTACAAGGGCCCGATGCTCTGACCAGGGAGTTGAGAACTTGATCGGTTTTCATTTCAGCATATTTCTTTTTAGCAGCCAGAACTGCCCTCCAGAAATAGAAGGGCAGCCTCAGCAGTACCTACAGTTCGAGCAGCTCCCAGAAACGGGCCACCTGCAGACACGCAAGGTCCGCGGGAAGATCGCCCTCGGCAGATGAGAAGGCTGGCCTGCACAGGGCGTACCTCTTGAGCCAGAGGGTGGAGACCTCCAGCTTGTGTTGGCCAGGACCCTGGAGCCAAGCTCTCACACCTCTGTGATTAAAACTGAGGCTACTCTTATTATTTAACAGTCATTAATATCACTGATTATCTATCCGACCTCTGCTACACTTTGTTAGTTTTCAGTCTTTAATAGTTGAACCCGTGAAATCTGGAAATGGTTTTCTCAGTGATAGCTGCGTGTCGTGAGAGCATCAAACTCAGTTCTGTCCCCAGGAGATGAAGCTGAGCCACCTTTGGGACCCTTAAGGCCAGGCGTGATCTGCTCCATCTGTGGCCAAGGCTGCCCAGGCCTCCCCGGGTTCCCTGTGATTGTCACTGTTTAAAACAGTCTCACGCCAGCATGCTTTCCTCCTTTCTTTCAAAGACGGCATTTAAACACGTCTTCTTTCTGAAGCGGTCTTAGACCTAGTAGGTGAAGGGGGAGTGGGTTCAGTCAGCGTTTCCCGAGCACTCCCTGCGAAGCTGACACTGCGCAGCTCGGGAAGAAGTGTGCTGCCTGTATCCCTCAGCTCCTCTGTCACGGGGAAGGAAACACGCAGGGACCCGAGAGCTGAGGGACGGTTTTGGATGGAGTTTCTCGCCCCTTTGGACTTGACCAGCTGATCAGCTCCGAGGACGCCTGTCCCGAGTTGCGGAACCGAGTTCTTCCTGTAAGCGTCTGACATCCTGGGTGCCAGACACCATTCTGGGTGCTGCGGGTGCAAGCCGAAAGGCCTGGCTCCACGGCGCCGACGCTTAATGAGGAACTCAGGGAGGTTTTCTGGGAGGAGGACGGCTTGGCTGCGCCAGCTTTGCTCCCTGTCTCTCACGCACCCCAGGAGGCACAGTCGTTTGTCTTCGCTGCTGAGTAACAGCGGTCTTGGCTCTTCAGGATGCTTGGCACTCTCTTCTCCCTCGCTGGGGCCACCTCTCCCCCCGCTTCTCAGCGTCCCTTAGGTTCTTTTCCCAAAGTTTCCCCGACAAAGTATTCCTGAGGAGAGCAAATATTTACATACCTCTGGAGTTTTGAGGGCAAAGCCAAAAGTGGCCGCCTCTAGCAAAGAATTTTGTTTTGTCTTTTTTTTTTTAAAAAAAAAAATTGCATTCCAGTTCATAACTTGCCCACATGCAAGATGTTTTAACATAAAAAGAATGCTTTCTTCACCAAATTCTTGAGTCCAGTTGGTGCTCCGGGAAGTAGGACACCCCACAAGGAGATGCTCGACTGCGCCTTGTGGCTGGGCCTCCCCACCACATGTAGGTTCCCCTGCAATCGGGGTACCCCCGGGAGCCGAGGGGAGGGGGCTTTGCACCCTGGAGCCAGGGCTCTGTAGCCCTGCAGGCAAGGAGGAGGCAGGGAGGCAGCCTCCACTGGTGCCTGGCCAAGCTCCTGGTGGGTTTCTGTCGGAGGTGAGGGCACTGGGCTTCCACTCTCGCATATGTCATGGGGTCTGTAGGAAGCGTTCTCTCCCCAGCCGGGTGCTGTCTCTGGAGCCGGCCCTGGGGAAAGAACGGAAGAGTCGGTGCTCTTGCAGGGACCCCTCCACAGCCTGATGTTTCTGAGCTTACCGTGAGCTACAGGCGACTGGTGCTGCAGTTCTGTTTTACAAGGGGAAAAAGCATTCCAGCCAAGGGCCTCCAACAGGATTTTAATGAACTCCATTCCTTGGAAAGTTGTGGTGAGCCTTTTCATGCGAGTGTTTTTCTCTCGTTGAATGGCCTGCAGCTGTAGTGACGAAAGCAAGGCTGAGGGAGAAGGCAGACCCCGGACTCTGGGTGCTGGATTGGCCCTCTGTTCCCCACCCAGGGTGCCCCTCCAGACGGGGGTGGAGGTGGCCTTTCACGACCCCAGCCTGTTGCCGAGTCGAGGACCCCACCACCTGATGGTGACTGATGTCAGGATGGCAGCCTGCTAAGCAAGGACGAAATGGCGTGATCTGCTTAGAAAGAGGAAATGGGGCTTCCTAGGGGCACTCCTCTGATCCCCCCGTATAGATGGCTGGAAGTTGCTTGGAATTCTGATGAGTTCTGTTACATGCAGACTCACAGACCCTCGTTTGATCCAGTGCAGGATGGCCTGGATTGCCTCCTGACCAAGCAGTCCAGACCCTTAAAACTTGAAACCAGTTGAAGGAGAAAAGCACGCGGTCCCGTGCTTGCTTGTGGGCATGTTCGTGGGGAGCAGAGGGGTCCGAGCTCAGGAGCAGACTCCAGCGAAGAGGTTTCCCGCTGTGGCCACGGGCTTGAAATTCTCCAGAGCTGAGTGGCTTGAAAGGTAGCAATCTCCCGTCCGCTTTGGTGTCAGCCTCCTGGTAGTATGCTTTGTTAGATTATAAAGTGCAAGATGGAAATTTTTTTTTGCTTTGGTCTCAGATTGAGAATTTGACTCCCCTCTTTTCATTCATCATAAGATCTTTTTCAGCGATGACAGAGGAAAATAAATTGCCACAGTGGAGATCCATCAAGTGTCAGGAGCCCTGATGGAAGGGCCTCGTTGTTAATGCGTCTCCCGTTACGCATTTCGTTTCACAGCTGCTCTGTGAAGCAGGTGGGAGGGGACCGCCTTTTACAGACGAAACCGAGAGCGTCCCAGCGCCCTGAGCCTGGGGCCTGAGCCGTGGCCACAGGGACGGCAGAGTCAGGCCCCGCTGTTGACTCGAGTGTGTTGTCCATTGAACTACTGCCTTTAACAAGGAAAACAGATCATTTGTGACATGTCCTGCTAAGGCCAGACCATCTTCTACAGTGAAACTGTAAAAGATACTTGTGATGGGGGCGGATAGTCACCACAGAACTGGTAAGGACCTCAGGAAAAAAAGACCGTTAGAATCTATCTTCTGCTGTGAAGGCCCTGCAGGCTTGGATGAGCAAGGAAACTGCTGCCCCATTCTGCCTGGGCTGGCTGTGGGGCCGCTGTGCCCACAGTACACAAACACACACAGACACACACACACACACAGACACACACACATAGATACACACACACACAACACAAGGAAACTGCTGCCCCATTCTGCCTGGGCTGGCTGCGGGGCCCACTGCACCAAGGTGGACGCTTCTATAGGAGATGCCCTCATCACAGCACACACACAGACACACACACACACACACACACACAGCTGCGCTAAGGCACACACTTTCTTAGACGCCCCCACCTCAACACACACACACACAGAGCACTGTGTACATCCTGCCCAAACCCAAATAGTCTGACCCTGTTCTTTCAGTTACTAAAACATCTAAAATTTTTAGGAAAAGCAAATTCTTGCCCTGCAGGAACTAAAGGGACAGGTCAGTAAAGTGACTGCTTTTTAATCGAAGGTACCAAAGTCAGCGTCCACACTGGCATAAAGCGCTTCGAGTGTAAATGACGCCGGGGGTCGGCAGGGCAAGATCCCAGGGCTGACAGTGGGACCGCATGGCCCCCCGGAGCGGGCGCCCCTTGAGGCAGGTGGGCCGCGAGCACACGGGCTGGCAGCAAGGCCAGAGCAGAGGCGGCTCAGAGCTCAGCACAGGCCCCGGGACGTGGGGACTTAGGGTGTGTTACGAGCGATAGTCGTGCTTCACTGCGAGAAACAAATTGATCGTTCGGTCAAATTGCTGAAACAGCTAATTGTTTTGAAGGACAGCAAGCTAAATATCTCTTACACAGCGCGTCCTCACCCTCCTGATGGACTAAGGAACAAATATTAAATGAACATGAGAGGACCGGGGGGAAAACAGCAGTAATACTTGGTGTTGGGAGTGGGGGGAAGGCCTTCACCAGGTGTGGAAGCTCATGCCAGTGTGACAGGCTTGAAATGTACAAATTTAATTTTAAAGTTTAAACAAAGTGACGTTAAAAGGCAGAGGACAGACCCAAAGATAGCTTGTAGCTTCTGGCAGAGAATGTATCTTCTTAACTCTACAGAAAGCCTCTCCTGAGGTTGCTGCTGTCCTCGTCCCCACCTGGGGGAAGCGGCAGCAGGGCTTCGGCAGCCTGGCCAAGGTCGGCGGGTGGTGACCGAGGCGCCAGGCCGTGAGCCCAGGCAGCCCGGGGTCCTGCGGTGCCGCGCCCTGTCGCCCCCCGCAGTGAGAACTCTTAATTACCTTCTGGAAGCTTCTCCACATCGCCACGTTTAAAGGTTCTGAGAAGTCCTACAGATGGAGAAAGAAAAGCCCGTACCCCTTTAGCCCACCATTTCTCCAGCTTACTGTCGCGCACCCCCTGTGGAGAATGCGGGTTTCCTGGAAAGGTTCGTAACGTACACTTGGTCGCTCAGGCGTGTCCGGCTCTTTGCGACCCCGTGGACTGTAGCCCGCCAGGCTCCTCTGTCCATGGGATTCTCCAGGCAAGAACACTGGAGTGGGTTGCCAGCCCCTTCTCCAACGTGGGAGATGGCCTGGATTCTAGATCCTTTGGGGCAGCGGCCCTGCGTGTGATGTTTGAAGCTTTCACAAGCCTGTGGTGCAGCCTCGTGGCTCTCCTTGTCGTTGAATTGGTTCGATAGGAGGGAGACAGCGCAGCGGCCGTGGGGCAAGCCCTGTTGGCTGTCCAGAGGCCTGCGCTGTGCTTTTGGGGGCCGCCAGCTCGCCCTGTGACCTGCAGGGGTCTCCGGCTCCCCCTCTGACGTGGCAGCTGGCTGGTCTCAGGCTGAGCACCTGGAACTGAAAGAACATCCCCGTGAACACATCAGGGCCCCCTCTGCCGGCAGAAGAGGCACCCGACGTCCCTCAGCTCTGTGCATCTGTAGCCTGCCCCGCCCCGGAGCGTGGTTCTGGAGAGAAGCGAGCGATGTTCGCTGGCCGCCCGCCATCCGGCAGAGCCAGGCTGGCCAGGCCTGGGGCCCGCCTCGGCCGCCTTCCAGCTCTGAGACCGCAGGCAGCTTCCTTCACCCCCCAGAGCTGCTTCCAGGATCCTAGGTGGCAGTAAGAGCCTGCATTCCTGGGGCCATCGTGAGGACCTGGGAGTCTCCATGAAGCGCTGACGTGTGCAAGAAAGGCAGGTGCTTGAGAAGTATCACTGAGGCTTTTGCTTCCTTCACTGGCTCCCTTGGACCCACTTGCTGACCTCCACATTCCGCCTGCCTGGGGGCTGCGTACTCACGTTCCAAGCAACCTGCCTGGCTGTTTTCACAGGTGGAGACGGCCTGGGCCTTGACCTTCAGGGTGCAGGGATGTTCCGATCCAGCGCCCTTGGTTGGTCTTGCCTGGAAGGGAGGAGGTGCAGTGGCCCCTTCCCCCACCTTCCTCAGGCTCCCATGTTGGGGTCCCTGCACAGAAAGCTGGGAAACGCCGCTGTCCATACCTCCAAAGCCCGTGGAGGAGGCCAGGGTCAGACCGTGGCTGAGTGGTTTCATGACTGGTAACAGTGTTTGTCGTTCTGCAGAGGTGGAGTGATCTGAGAGCACACTTGCTTCTCCGTCTGCCCTGGTCGGGGGCGGGGGTCCCTGGATGGTTGGGAGTGGGGGGTCCCTGGATGGTTGGGAGTGGGGGGTCCCTGGATGGTTGGGAGTGGGGGGCCCTGGATGGTTGGGAGTGGGGGGGCCCTGGATGGTTGGGGAGGGGGGTCCCTGGGTGGTCAGGTTTCTTCCGCCCCCCTTGCTCACTGCTCTGGCAGCCGTTCTCCTCCCGGCTCCAGTTCCCGGGACGCGTAACTGCTCCTGGTTGGTCATCGTTGAGAGTCCTTTGGAAGCCTGGGGGCGGGAACCCTCAACAGTAGTTGGATTGTCCAACAAGGCAGAGAGGGGTTTTAAGGTTGATCTCAGCATGCAAGGAGGATCCAGGTCATTTGACCCTGTGGCCTCTGCCCCAGGGGTGCCGCCCAGGAACACACCTATAACGGTATCTGACCCCCGGGGCAGGCCAGCTGTGAGCGCTGAGCCCTTGGGGTCCCTTTGTGCTTCCGGCCTCCTGCCTTCTCCCGCCTCTCGTTCCCTTCGCTCTCGCAGCTCATCGGGACTGCTTGTCTCATGCCCCTGGCTTGAACCCCTGTCTGACCTTTCTCTGCCTCGTCCAGGCGGCCAGTGTGACCCCAGGCACCTGCTCTCCAGCCTGAGACCCCCCCCCCAGTCCCACCCCGAGGGCCTTTGGCAGGCAGCCAGCAGTGGTCCTCTGCTGTGTGGCTGGTGGCCCCTCGGAGCCCCCCCGAGGCTGCTGCTCGAGATGGGGGGGCTCTTTCAGCCTCTCACTGACTCCTGCCTGTTCACACCCCCCAACACGTGCGTCATCAGCCAAGGAGTGGAGTTTCGGGGGTGGGCTGGAAACAGCGCCTGTTTATTTTGCACTTTTCTTAGAGACAGGTTATTTAGTGGTTCCCTTCCCCGTGCCCCACCCACACCCCTGTTTGCCAGGTTAAAGTATCCCTTTTTTTTTGCATATACTTGGAGGTCAGGGTTCTGTAAAATTCTTGGTTAGATGTTTTCAGGGCAGCTCCTAGTGTGAGCAGTGGGGTGTGAGTCATTTGAGCACTGTGCACTCTGAAGGCCCAGCCACACTCCACCCTCATCTCCGTCACAGCTTAGCGGCATGTCCTCAGAGTCTTGAGTTCCCCGTCTAGGAGACGAGTCTGACGACAGGGATCTTGAGAACTGGAGATGGCTGGAGATGGCGAGTGGAAAGCTCTAGCACAGTGCCTGGCCTCAAGGGCCTGAGTGGGGTTCCGAGGTCCCCCCGGCTGGTGTAATTGTGATGTGGTCAAGGGCAAGCGAATAAACACCGCGCTGGTCTTCTGGCTTTACTCGATAACCGTCAGATGCCAGAGGCGGCTCAGGATGCCTTTCCCACTGACCACACAGCCAGTCTTCTCTAGCCCCATTTTCAGTCAGTGCAGTCGCTCAGTCGTGTCCGACTCTTTGCGACCCCATGAACCACAGCACGCCAGCCTCCCTGTCCATCACCAACTCCCACAGTTTACTCAAACTCATGTCCATTGAGTTGGTGATGCCATCCAAGCATCTCATCCTCTGTTGTCCCCTTCTCCTCCCACCTTCAATCTTTCCCAGCATCAGGGTCTTTTCAGATGAGTCAGTTCTTCACATCAGGTGGCCAAAGTACTGCAGTTTCAGCTTCAGCATCAGTCCTTCCAATGAATATTCAGGTCTGATATCCTTTAGAATGGACTGGTTGCATCTCCTTGCCATCCAAGGGACTCTCAAGAGTCTTCTCCAACACCACAAAAAAGAAAGCTGAGCACTAAAAAGAGTTGATGCCTTTGAACTATGGTGTTGGAACAGACTGTTGAGAGCCCTGTTTTACAAATGAAGAAACTGGAAGCTCTGCTGAGCTGGTCAGAGCCTCGCGGTGGATCAGCAAGCAGCAGGGTTAGACACCCCTCCCCGCCTGCTCTGCCCCACAGCTCCCCCGAGGAGCCTTCTCCTGTCAGCGCAGGTCACCAGCAGACGCGGACTAAGTGCAGATACTGTCGTGGTCGTTAGCACCAGCAGGATGCTGGGCAGTCTTCACAGGGTGTGGCCTTCACCTTCCCGCGTTGAAAGGGCGTCCAGTTCGGGCTTCCGTAGTTCTAAGCCGAGATGCCGTCGGAGGCGCATCTGTCCGTGGTAACGCGCACGTGGTCCCCACGTCCAGGCCGCGACTGCGCCCCCCCCACCCCCCGGTGCCCAGTGGCGCACCGCCCCGGCCTTTCTGTTGGGGGACGGCAGGCGAGGGGCTTCCTCACCCTCGCAGGAAGGAGTCAGAGCCAGAAACGGCGCAGGGCTGAGCGGCGACCCCACCCTCCTCTCTTTGTGGGTCAGTGGCCCTCATCAGGCCGGACACTTCTTATTCATTAGTCGGACGGCTTGTGGTTGCCCCTTTGCCACATCTGTTGCTGGCTTCCTGGGCCCGTCGTGCTCACAATTAAGGTTCATTAGAGACCCTGTCAGTCACAGCATGCGCAGAGCCTGCCCGTGAGAGGCCTCACGAAGGGGCCGTCCAGACTGTGCCCACCCCCGCCCACGGTCCCCAACCAGACCCCGGGTGTTTGGGGGACAGGAGGGGAGGTGTGAGTGGCTCTTCTGAGACTCTAGACTCGGGGCTTTCCTGGGCCTCTTCCCTTCTGTGCCCTTCAAGCTACGGGCAGACTGGATGTTACAGATGGTGGTGGTAGGAGTTACATCACATGGAGGCTTTGGAGTAAGTGTCCGACAGCAGGCCACTCGGGAGGAGGGGCTCAGAGCCGAACACAGAGGAGATTT
Source organism: Dama dama (assembly GCF_033118175.1). Taxonomy (NCBI): domain Eukaryota; kingdom Metazoa; phylum Chordata; class Mammalia; order Artiodactyla; family Cervidae; genus Dama; species Dama dama. Next base: position 2,913,805 of record NC_083688.1, on the reverse strand, counting down.
AATTATCGTCAGTCTCCGCGTCCCCTCTTTGTGGAACGTACACGCACCCTTAATTACTGGCGACTGGAAGCTAAAGTAACACTCTGGGTTTGGAACAGAACGCTTCAGGAGATTGGCCCCAGGCTAGAACTAGCTCATCCTCCACACGAGTGGGTCTTTCTTCACACTTCACACGAGTGTCTCTCTGAGTATGTGGACAATGGCTGGGAGCAGGGGTGTGGCCCAGGTCCCCAGCAGTGCCCGCCTGCCACGGCCTTCCCAGCGTCTTCCTGCCTGTTCACTGGAGCTTCCCCTTCTCAGCCCCGCGTGTCGGGGAAGCTGCGTCTCCAGGTTGCCTCACATGGCAGGGCTCGGCCGAGAGCCCTCGCGGTCAGTGGTGTGCTGGGAACTTGTGGTTTTAGCACTGGGGACCCTCAGGCTTGGAAGCGCCCATGGGATGGAGCGGTGCTCACCTGTGTCCCCACACCCTGCGCGGTGCCTGGCCACCCCGATGGTGCTAAATAGATACCTGTTAATGCATGTGTGCACGCGTGCACGAAATCACTTCAGTTGTGTCTGAGTCTCTGTGACCCCCGGGACTGTAGCCCGCCAGGCTCCTCTGTCCATGGGATTCGCCAGGCAAGAATACTGGAGTGGGTTGCCATGCCCTCCTCCAGAGGATCTTCCCAACCCAGGGAGCCAACCTGTGATTCTTACATCTCCTGCATTAGCACTTGGGTTCTTTCCCAGTAGCGCCCCTGGGGAAGCCCTAACAAGCTGGTGATCTCACCCACCCCCAAGCTCTGCGAGGGGCGGGGGACATGTGAGGCTCTTTCAACGCTGCGTCGTCCAAAGTTAGGACATGCAGGGAGACTGAGGTGCCTCGTGAAGCTGACATAACTCGGGAGACCGCAGCCCCTCATCCTCAGGGCTGGTTGCCCCAGCCGCTGGCAGTCCGTGGACAGGCGGAAGTCCCTGCGAGCCTCCAAGACTCCAGGGCCTGACTCAGCGGCCTCCGGGCGTGCCCTGCGCATCTGGGTGACCTCAGAGAGGCGGCTTGAGTTCTTGTGCCTCGGCTTCCCCGTGTGTCCCGGGAGGAGAAGGACGCCGGCCCTAGTCTCGGCAGGGGCGAGCCCCGAGCTGCTGTGACCACAGGGCAGGCCTCACGGCCTCGAGGACAGCAGGCGGCGCATGGAGGGGCGGGCAGTCCCAAGGGCCCCTTGAGCTCTTGGCTCTGCCCGGGACTGTCCAGCGTCCTTCTTAGGAGGGGGAGGCCTGCGTCACCAGGTTCTGGGAGACGGCGCCTTCTGCCGGCAGGAGTGGGGAAGCTTGCTCAGGACAGTGGGGTAGACAGGTGTGTGACCGCGGGGCGCCCAGGGGCGGGGCAGGCCCCAGCAACGCTGTGCGCAGCTCAGAGCCCCCGGAGGCCAGTGGAGACACGATCCACGAGCCGAGAACAGCCACTTTGAAGAAGCACCGCCGCCTCCAGCCAGCCTGCCGGCCGAAGGGGTGTCTGTCCCCGTGTGGAGCAGTCCAGTGAACCTCTCTTGTGCTTCCCCCCCCAAGATGAGCGGTAACTCTGCCAGCCTCAGCCCCTCTGTGGCCGTGGTCCCCCACCTGCAGCCAGAGGAGCCATTGCACGTGCCGTGCTGACCACATGCGGCCCTTCCTGACTCCTGCCTGTCAGCAGGGTTGAGCCCAGATGGCAGTCTCGGTCTGAGAACGCGTGACCTGGCCCCGCCCACCCCTCCTGCCTGCCCCGAGGCCCCCTGCTCCAGGGTCTCCCACAGGCCCCACACTGTCCACGCTGTCCCCTCACTGGGAGCACACCTCCAGGCCCAGCCTGGTGTTCCTGCCGCCCTCCGCTGGCCTCCCTTCCCCCAGCCACGGAGCTCACCTGTGCTCTCGGCTCTCTGATGAGGGGGAGCGTGTCCACCCTCGTGTCCCCAGGGTGGGCGCGTGACGGGCACCCAGGGAAGGCTTGTGAGGGCTGGAGCCGAAGCCGAAGCCCTGGGGTCAGCGATGGAGCAGTGAGCTCTGTGTCCTTAAGGAGCTTGTGCTCATGGTGGGGAGTAGAAGGCCAAGAGGCTCTGCTGCAAGGGGGAGAGCAAGGCAGAGTTCTGTGCAAGTGCCACCCCGGGGGCACCAGGCCCTCCCTGGGTGCGTGGGTTTCAGGGAAAGCCCCTCAGAGTAGGTGATGCCTGGGACACCGCCCAGTGGGGCAGCAGGAAGGGAGCCGGCCAGCCAAGGCAGGGGCCGCGCATTTCTGCCCCAGGTACAGCCCCTGAGCATGGGCCCCGGCTCAGGCCTCGTGGCTCCCTGCCAGCACTCGGGTGATGGCTGCCCACGCCAGCTTCGCCGAGGGCCAGCTGCAGATTGGAGCCAGGAAATGGGCCCTTTTCTAAGGTAACTCCACGTGTCCGTCTGCCTCTGCACACATCATGCTTTTCTGAGAAGCATGGCCTTGCTGGCCCTTCTGAGACCGTGTGCTTTCCGGAGCTGCCAGCGCCCCCTGCCTCTGACCTGTCTGACCCACAGCAACCCGGGACGTCCTGAATCCTGCCAGTCTGGTGCCCTGTCGAGGGCCTCCTTCGCAGCTCTATTCAGTAAGAGCTGCTGCCCCTGAGGGCCCCCAGAGTCAACTTTTGACTTTCCGTCTTTTCCTGAACTCTTGGCTTCTGGTGGAGGAGAGGGATCTGCCTTCGTGACCCTTCACTTAAGGTTTGGTCGCTCTTCTCACACCTGCTGGGTGCCCTCGCACAAGGCATCCTCCCCAACAGAGTTGAGTTCCCGGTGGCCCAGCGCCACCTGCATTGTCCTCATGTCCCAGAAGGAGAGGGTCAGCGTGGGCCTTGGCTCTTTGGGGAGAGCCACCACTTCGATCCGGCCCCTTGGGAGTTCCCGGTTGCCTCTGATGGAGCAGGGGATACCATTTTCCCATGTTACTGCATATCATCTGCCCGTGTGCAGATATTTAAGTCCACTGGAAATAATTGTGAGAGTGCTGTGTAATACACACAAAGGAAAAACACAGTTCCTAGGTCTGGGGTGGGTGTGGGGGGGTGGTTTTCCCTTGACTTCTGTTTTTGCCTTAAGTCTCCCTGACAGAAAAGCTTTCGTGCGTGCTGTCTGTGGGAGGTACCCTTAGGAAGGAGAAGGTCCAGCCTGTCTTGTCCCAGACCCCATAGTCCTCTGCGGTTGCTTTAAGGGCCCCCGGACCCCTGAAAGGCGGCCAGGGACCGGATCGCGTGCCTCCTCTTCGGTGAGAGTGTCCAGCAGATTAGAGCTTGTCGACTACCCCACGCTGTACACATTCTTCCCATTCCGGAAACCGGGGGGATCTGCCCAGCGCCCCGCAGGCCCTGCAGACCTTTCCCTAATTAAAGGGCCTCCTGGCTGCGTGTGTAGCTCTTCTGCCTCACACCTCTGCCCTCTGGTGTTTGTGTTAAAATTCCTTCTTTCCAGAATGTTTGCCCCACTCAGCAAGTCTCCTTGAAAGCCCCCACTTTCGTTTGGGGGAAGGTTTTTTTCTTTTTGGCGTTTATTCTGCCTCTGTGCAGGAAATTTCAGTCTCTCTGGAATTGTGTGCGCAGACACCCTGGGATGGTTTTGTTGCGGTCGTTAAGTCTGGGTGTCACTGGCGCGGGCAGATGGCAGCCGCGGTTGCTGGTGGCCGCCCTCCTGTAACTTCTGGGCGAGGGGCTGCCGTATTTTCTGGTCTCACTCTGGGTAAAATCACCCTGAGAGCCGCATCCTCAGGCGCTTCTGTTCAGTGCGAGCCGTCACGCAGGGTCGGGGACAGACATCGGAAGGGTCTGGCCTCGGTAGGGGTCGGGGTGTTGGCAGGGGGCTGCACTCTCCCCTGGCTCTCAGCTGGCCCCGGAGGCCTGAGTCATCACAAACGCCCAAAGACCCCTGCCATGGCCTTGCCCTGATAGAAGTTTCTGGTCGGAGTCTGTCTGGCTCTAAGAGCGTCTCGGGAACTGTGTGGCAGGCACCCTGTTGCCGGGGTCCCTGACGGAGCAGGGCTTTGTGCTCAGAGCACTTCATGAAGAGGGATGAGGAGTCTGGGTCAGACCCCGCCCGCGGTGGACGGGAGACGTGGTGCAGGTGAGTTGGAGGGAGATGCCGGGACCAGCAGAGGCGGAGTGCGTCTCCTTTCTGCTGGCCGTCAGGAGGCCTGGTGCCGGCCGCGGGCACCAGCCCTGGAGCCAGAGAGCCAGGATCGCCCCTTAGGGCGCGTCTGGCTGGGGAGGCAGCGTCACACCCTTGCGGAGAGCAGGGCCTGCCCAACCTGGCGTCCCCGCCTTTGAAGCTGGCCAGGGACTGGGTCCTGCAGGACCTGAGATCAGTGAGGGGACTGTCCTTCACGTCCTGGATGCTGGCCTGTCCTTGGGGAGCAGGAAAGGCCGGGCATCCAGTTAGGGAGTAGGACTGGGGTGGGGGCTCTGGGGAAACCACTCCTAGGAGAGGGAAGGGGGGTGATTTGGGTTTTACAAATAGAGAACTTTCCTGAGAACTTTAAGTTTGAGCCGGAGTTCAGAGAAGTGTGTCCTGCAGTCACAGGCTTTTTCTTCCTTCCCCTGTTGTGGATCAGTCCCACGGGGCACCTCGGAGACAGGCCCAGAGCTTAGCTTTGGTAGTGTGGGGTCTCACCCAGGACCTTGCTGAGTAGACATTTTGTTTTGAGGAAGAATGTCAAACTTTTTTTTTCTTTTTTAATAATGTCATTTTTTTTCTTAAAAAGTGAAAGTGAAGTCGCTCAGTCGTGTCCGACTCTTTGCGACCTCGTGGACTGTAGCCTACCAGGCTCCTCCGTCCATGGGATTTTCCAGGCAAGAGTACTGGAGTGGCTTGCCATTTCCTTCTCCAGATCTTCCCGACCCAGGGATTGAACCTGGGTCTCCCACATTGTAGGCAGGCACTTTACCACCCGAGCCACATATCCTGAATGGTCATAGAGATGATACGTCAGTAAACCTAAGTCTCGTCCTATGAAATTTTGTAGGATCTTAACACGGAGGTGACACTTACTCGTCATCTAGTCGAGTGGTTTTTTCCAGACATTTAAAAAGCTAGTGGGGTCCTCCTTTCAAACTCAGTCTTTTGCCAAACTGGAATGAAACAGATGGAGGTGGGCCCAGACTTCCTCGCTTCCTCTTAACCACCCGGAGCCCCCACGTCTCCACCAGCACCCCACCCCCCACCAAGTGCCTCTTCTCTGCCTTGGAGGATCACAGTCCCACCTTGTTCAGTTTGGGTCCATATTCGAGGTGAGGAGACTGAGGCCCAGGGCAGCTGCGGCTCATCTGGTGATCCAGCCCCGCTTCTCTCAGACCCACCCCAGCCTCCAGGCCGGGCCCTGTGTCCCCGCCACATGCTGCGTTGATCTGTTGTGAGGTAGGAGAGCGCTGGGCTGTAAGCAGCTGGGAAGATGCTCACGTGAAGAGAAGGTGACCCTGCTGCCCAAGGGTGATGCCTCATGCCTGCGGGTCATTTTTTAACTAACCTGAACTTAGGTCACGTAGCATCCCCTTACCGGCTGGAAACCCCAAGTGGTGCCTTTGTATATTCACTGAACTTATAGTTCCCTAGGTATTCCTGTGCTGTCTGCCTGGAATATTCTCTCAATTGACTCTTTAAAAAAACAAATAGAGATGTAACTGTGATTATGTAGATACAACCCGTGTACTATGACCCCCGCCCCCTTAAAGTGTGCAGGGGTTTCTCCGCATCTTCACAGAGTCGTGTGACCCTCTGTGGCTGACACTCCACGCCGCCCCCTCCGACCAGGTGAGCAGTCCCGGCTTCTCCGTGACCCACTCACCATCTGCGGGCTTCAGTTTACAACCAAGCGGAGGTGTCAGCCCCTCGAGACCTCTTCCCCAGCCTCGCCCGCGCCTCCCGCCCCAGAGATGCTCTGGGCAATGCCCCTCATGTCCGTAGCACCAGTACCCCCCCTTCCAGGGCACAGAGCACCTCACCTGTGCCCCGCTGTCTCCCCTCTGAGACTTTGAGCCCGGGGACACTGTATTTCACCTCTCATACGCTTAGGCAGATTGTATCTGGCGGATTTGAGTTTTACTTCCTAACGAGCCAAAGTGGAAAAACAGAGGTGCTCTTGATCCGGGCAGACGCGGCCAGCGGGGCACACATGTGTTGCTGCCAAGTGGAGCTGTTTCCCCAGTGGGAAGAGTCACAGCTGCCCTTTGTGTGCGGTCATTTTCTCTGAGTGACTCAGTGAAATGAAAACAAAACCTTGCTGAGACATCCATCCCGTGGAAGGAATCCAGTGTGAAATGTTGTGGCCAGCCAGCCCGGATGATTTTTGTGCTGAGGGAGGGGGAAAAAAAAAGCGCCACCAGCTTTTCCGCATGTATCTCCTGTAACGTGGCGCACCAGTGCTGGCCCTCACTGCCTCTCAAACACACGCGTGCGCACACACGTGGCATCGGCAGCGTCGCTGGGTCCTGTGGGCTGATGCACTGTCCCGGTTGTTCAGAAGTAGGTGGTCACCAGAGTTTGGAAGGAATGTGTGGTGGGCAGAGCCAGGACTGTGGCGTGTGACTCAGTGGTCGCGTGGCTCTGAGGCTCATGAGCTCCCTGGCCGCCCTGCAGGGCTCTGAGGGGCCCTGGGCTGGGAGTGATGGGTTTCCTTGAGTTCTGACTCTGCCGCCTCCAAACTGTACGACCGCAGCCTCTCTGTGCGCCTCTGTAAGCAATGAGAATTTGGCATGAGCTGGTTCGAACAGGGTTGCCATGATAAAACGAAGGATGTATGTATTCTGTGCTTAGGAGAGTGTCCCGTGCATAGCAGGCACTTAAAAGTTTGTTGTTGTTGGGATCTTCGCTTTAATACTGATGATATTAAAAACAGTAAACTAAAACAGAGGGATCGTCTGTCCTGCCCGTGAAATCACACTGTCTTTGCAAAAAGACCATCTTGTAAATGAGTTGTTTTCATGTATTTTTACCTGGTCTTTTTCCCAGAAAGTTCAGAGGTGATTTGTGAGAACGCAGCCAGCGCCATAATAATGCTTTCTCACCCTCAGCCTGAGAAAGCAGGACCACGGGCCGCCTGGGAAGAGCTTTCCGCTCTGTCTCGGGAGCCTTCCCTGCTCAGTGCAGGCTGTGGGCGCAGCTCCTGGGGGCACCTGTGTGGCGTGAGGGGCACAGAGCAGTTGGCAACCCCCGGGAAGGGGGTGCAGAAGCTTGATCTGCACCCGACTCGGGATACCCTTGGTCACGGTGACCTGGCGCCTCCCCAGGTTATGGCCCTCCCCATGTCCATCTCGCCCACCCAGCCAGGCCCTGGTCTAGCTCGGAACATCTGGGGGAGATTCCCACTGGGACAGACACGGGCCTCAGAAGGTCAGAACTTGAGGACTTCCCTGGTGGTCCAGTGGCTAAGACCCCGAGCTCCCCGTTCACGGCGGCTGGGTTTGATCCCTGGTCAGGAAACTGGATGCCACATGCCGGCACTAAAGAGCCCGCATGTCAGAGCTAAAGATCCTGCATGTTGCAACAACAACAGAAAAGGTCCTACAAGCCGCAGCAAAGACAGGAGATCCTGCAGGCTGCGTTGAAGACCCAGCGCAGCCAAAAAGAAATAAAGAGGGGTCGGCGCTCCCCCCGAGTGGTCCTGCTTCTGCACAGTTCAGAACAGTCCCACTGACTGGACATTTAGGAAGCTCTGCCAGGGTCCCACTTGGCCCGAGGCCGTGCAGACCTCCCTGCCCTGAGGAAAGAGCCCCCTACCTTGAATCTGAGGCCCCAGGCCGGGTCTGGTCCGGGCGTCAGGGGCATGGTCCACAGGCCGTGGGTAACAGGATCACTGTTGCCGAGGAAGCCTTGGGTGTGTGTGGAAGGGCACCTTGGAGGAGAACCAGGGCTCTCCAGGTGGCACTGGGGGGACAGGTGATCCAGGCTGAGAGATGGGCTGGGGGGCAGCTGGGGGGCTCGTGGGCGGGGCTGCGGCAGGAGGCTGGGCCCAGGCTGGGTGGGGGGCGCCTCCGCCCGCTGCCCCCAGGGCCGAGGCGGTACCGGCCCCTTGCGCTGCAGCTCCGGACCTGCAGCGGCTGCCTGCGGCCCTCAGGACGCAGTCCAGGTAACTTTGGACACGGTGAGTCTCCACCTCTGAGTTTTTGAAGGTGCTTGTGTATCGCACCCAGTCCCTGGGGGCCAGCTCTTCATTAGAGGAGCAAGCAGCTTAGGAAATCCCCAGCCCCCCTGCGCGCACAGGTGATGAGGTCACTGCTGGCCAGGGAACGGCAGATTTAATCAGGCGTCGAGCACCCGGTCCGCCCCCTTCGGGAAGCGTGGGGCCGCACGTGGACAACAGGAGCCGTGTGTGCCCCCGGGTGGCCCACGTGTCCTGGTTTTAATTTCTCCGTGCAGTCTGTCTTCTCTTTGTTCTGACCCTCCTTCAGAAAAGCGCTTCTGGCCTCTCAGTCCAGGCTGCGAGCTTCCAGGAGGCCAAGCCTTGGGGGATGAGTGGCTGAAACCCAGCCCAGGAAGTCTGCCTTTGTTTATTATTTATCTCGGGGTTGGTTTGGGGCACCTGCCTAAGAGAAGAAGCACGGGCTTGTTGTTTCCTGAGAAAGCTCTGTCGTTAACGGCATGTGAAAAATGGATCTCTGAGCAGAGTAAAACGTGTTCATCGGAACCGATTCCCTAACACTGGCAGCTGCACGTGTGTTAGACCCTCGGTGCCAGAACCTGGCGGGCAGCGTGTGCTGGTCCAGAGCGCGTGCCGGGGCCCGGATCCAGGGGGCACAGCTCACACACGTGATAATGTTGCCGAGATCAGGAAGTTGCTTCTTAGACTCGTCATGTGCAATTCATGTTTTCCTTCCAAGTGGTAGTGTTGTTTAGTCAGTAAGTCGTGTCCGACTCTTTTGTGACTCCATGGACTGTAACCCACCAGACTCCTCTGTCCATGGGATTTCCCAGGCCGAGGTACTGGAGTATGTTGCCATTTCCTCCTCCAGAGGGTCTTCCCAACCCAGAGACTGAACCTGTGTCTCCTGCATAGCAGGCACATTCTTTACTGCTGAGCCTCCTGGGAAGCCCTCCTTAAAAGTACACTCTCAAAGTGTACAGTCTTCAGATGAAGAATACAGTCTGAACTTGCACTTAAAGAGCATTGCCCTCAGAGTCCTTCGACAGCTTCATTGGGGGACAGTCAGGACCTGAGACTCGAGGAGGGCTGGCAGCCCTGGGGGTCGGGCCGTGCTGTGTGGTTCGGTGGTCCCGACCCACGATGCAGGCAGGAGTGGAGGGGGGCAGGCAGGGGCCGTGCAGACCCCAGGTCCTCCCCAGCTCTCTTCCCTCCGGAGCCCCCCTGGAGGGGTGCTAGGAGCGGCAGCCCCTCGCCATGTCTGCCTGTCGGCGCCTGGGCTCTGTGCCCCTGGGTTGGAGTCTGGGATTCACGGCCCTGTCCCCTACCTCCCGCCACTGGCTGGCTGTGTGAGCGACCCTGCACTCTGGTCTCCCTGCCCACGGTGGGGTGTGGAGTCCTGGGGGGCCCAGCCTTGCCCCAGAGGAGGCGGTCGAGGGCATTCCCATCCCATGGTGACAGGGTTGAGGCCTCCTGGGGTGAGCAGGACCCCTGGGTGTCCCCCTGCTCCCTCAGCAGACCCTCCCGCGGACTTACAGGAAGGGGTGCGGGCCCCCCGTAGGGGGCAGAGGCAAGTTCACTTGGAAATTCGGCTTCCAGGGCCCAGAGTACTCTGGCAACAGAGCTGCCGCCGGGCAGTCGTGGGAGGACTTGTGTCCTCCATCCTGAGGAGGGGGTTGGGGCGGGGTGTCTCTTCTCTCCCATGGGCTCTGGGGGCCGCCTGGGCCCGCTTTCACAGATGGGTCCTTGAGTGCATCCTTAAACCTGGAAGGCTGGTGCAGGGGGGTGCTTTATAAAATAGTGCAAGGGCTGGCGTCACACTGAAAGGGGCCCACAGGCTCCGCTCCCCCGGCCGAGGCCCCGCAGCAGCCCCCAGACGCGGGTCTGCTCCGCGTCCTCGCCGGGCCCCGTGCTGGCTCCGCTCTCCCGTCACAGTGCCTCCCTGCTCCTTCACTCCTGGTCCTCAGGCCACCTCCCAGGTCACTGAGCCCTGCAGTCCCCTCCCGTCATGGCCCTCGTCATGGCCCTCGGCCCTCGGGGTGGGTCCTCCTGCCTTGCATGTTTCCAGCAGCTGGAGCGCGCTTTGCACGAGCGGGGCCGCACCCGTCCATCTCGTCTGCCTCTGAATCCACAGCGCCTCACATGCGCCTGGTACTCAAGGTCGTAGAGGCAGGCGCCGCAGCCCCCAGGTCCAAGGTTCAGGAAGGGTGCACTCCGCCAGGAAGTGCAGACCAGGGTTTGAACTTGGCTGACTTGGGGACCGGTGTTTTTCAGAACGCCACCCCCCAGGCATGTGTGTCGCTAAAAACTCTCATTTTCTTATTTTTATTAGGGAGAATCGGGGGATGTTTGGGGCCCTGGAAAGATTAAAAAGGAACAGGTTGTAAGCAGAGACCTCTGCCGGCCGCGGGCAGGGAGCCCCAGCCCCTCAGCCCGCCGCGCTCCGCCCAGCCGTGATTTCGGCTGCATTCCCCATCTGAGCGTGCGACCAGCGAGCGGGGTCTGTTTTCGATTCTTATCTCTCTGGTGGCGGGCTCTCAGCCAGCGGCAGATCAAAAGACAGAATGTGTTCATTTGGCCCTATTAAAAAAAAAAAAACAAAAAGCTAAGGTACAGGGCTCCATGAATTAGGTTATCCATGGAGTTGAACTGGCCTGGCTTTTGTGCTTTTTTTTTTAAGGGTTCATCTCGAGTTTCTCTTTCTGGTTGAGCAGTTTTTTTCAACATTAATAACTAATGGAGAAGGGGAAGAGACAAAGTAGAACCATATGGCGGCCCAAACACAAGCCTCGCTCGTGGCCGGAAGCTTCTGATTTGTATCTCTTCATGTGATCAGCTGTTGGGCTCGATAGAGGGAAAGTGTGCCGTCCGGGGCAACAGCAAGAGAGGATGTAATTCCCGTTGTTGGTTTTTTTTTAAACCCAGCTGCATCTCACATGTCGTTTCTGAGACACTGGCTGGGAGCTGTGTGACTGGGAGCAAGTGGCTTCTCCGAGGCCCTTCTTTGGAAGAGGGACCGTGACCGAGTCGGTATGCAGGGCTGTTGGGAGGATTCGAGGAGGCGATGCAGGCAGAGTTTGCGGAGTTCACAGCGCCCAGCGGGCCCCGCCACCTGTCGGCGGTTCCTTCCTCCTCCTCCCGACTCCTGTCATTCTGTGATGTCCCCTGTGCTGGCCTCTCTCCTACCTTCCACCTTCTGGGTTTTTCCCTGCCACCACCACCACCCCCCCACCGCCCATGTCTCCCCGTCTTTGCTGTGGCCCGTGGGCACCCAGGAGCCGGATGGGGGTGGGTGCCAGTGGTGGAGGGCACAGTGGTTCCTGCTCCCACCCTAGTGGCCACAGAGGGTTCGGTGGCGGTAGAGAAGTGGATGGAAGCCTGAACCTGACCGCCAGGAGGAGGGCAGGAAGGCTGTCTGGGCCCAGGCAACGTTGTTTATTATTCCACGTCACTTGGAATTAGGCTTCAATCCCCCCAACAGCTTGGATTGGTCTGACACCTTTGTGTTTTCTGCACATTGCTCGCAAAGGCCATTAAGCGGATCGGATGGGCAGCCTGGACAGAAACCATCCACCCTCGGGTGGCCGACACCAACCACGCGTTCTCGCCAGGGGCCCGCCTTGGGCCCCGAGGCCGCAGAGGACACTCATACCGGAGGGATCTCCCGGCTTTGTTTGGACCTGTCCTTCCGTTTAAATTGCTTGCAAGCTCGTGATCCCTGAGACTTAATGTGATTTCTTCCACGTTGTAAGCATCTGACAAGAGGAGGAGGCGGGGTGGGGTTGGGATGAGTGCAGGGAGAGACTCATTAACTGATTGACTGGATTTCAGAGATAAACCGCTTCATTCTGCTTCTGTCCTGTGACCTCAGATCGCAGGACTGACACCCACTTCTGTGAACACGCCGGAGCACCCACCAGTGTGTGCGTCGCTGGCCCGGGTCTGGGGGACCAGCCTCTGGGGCACCGACTCGGGGCTCGGTGCAGAACGCTAAGTGCGGAGGAAGGAGTGACCTGCTCGCCAAGGCCGGTGTCAGGACCACCGTCCCCAGAGCGCTTGGGGTTCAGTTGGCATCCATGTCACTGCAGGAATTCCAGAGAATTTGGCATCGTGATAAAGAAGTTGGGAGTTTTGGCTGATCCTTGCAGGATGGTAGGATCAATATTGGAGGATTAGTATAATTAGACATACTTATGATGAAGTTGAAGTGAAGTTGCTCAGTCGTGTCTGACTCTTCGCAATCCCATGAATGTAGCCTTCCAGGCTCCTCCGTCCATGGGATTTTCCAGGCAAGAGTACTGGAGTGGGTTGCCATTTCCTTCTCCAGGAGATCTTCCCAACCCAGGGATCAAACCCAGGTCTCCCGCATTGCAGGCAGATGCTTTACCATCTGAGCCACCAGGGAAGCCAGACAATCTTATACTAAAACATTATTCATTATGTATCTGAAATAAAAATGTAACTGACCAGTGCATTACCTTATCCAGCAGCAGGGATAAGTGGAAGAACGCATGCTCAGACTTCTGTGTCCCGGAACAGTGTAGGGCAGGGTGGTGGTTTGTGAGGGTGCAGGCGGAAGTCGGGGGTGGGGAGAAGGGGGCCTAGGACGCATCGCCGTGTGGTGTCCTGGCTGCTGCGCCCTGGGGCAGCCACGCTTGTGCAGGGGTCGGAGACTCCCCCTTCCCTGCGACAACAGTGAGGTTATTCTGACAGAGCATCTTATCTTTGATCAGAGAAACAGGACCGGTGGAAGGAAGTCAGATACAAGGATGTGGCCCAAGTTGAGAGTCTATCCAGGAGGCAGAATTTTTTGTACCAGCGGGGGTGGAGGATCGTGGCCGAGTCAGCTATCACTCACGGGCGCCCTGAGTGTGTCTGTGCTCCGCTGTGGCTCTGTGAGTTGCAGTTCAGACGTGCGTTTTCCTGAGGCGGCGTAGTTCCCGTCATAGGTTCTGAGAAGTCCAGGCACAGACCTTCCAGGGGGCCGGATCTGGGTGCATAGGTACGGTCTCTATGGCTCTGCCGTGCTCGAGAACGCAGGGAGGGGGTCTGCGGACGCCTGCTGCACCCCAAGCCCGGCTGCCCGGGCAGAGAAAAGGCCAGCCCTGGCCTGCATGTCAGGAACGCGAACCCGGGTCTCGGTTCTCACTCTCCTGTGGCTGTGCTCCTTGGGGTCCTGTGGTAACCCACACACACCTAGGACTTCCACTCAGACTCCCGCACACACACACACACACACACACACACATACACGCACACACACACACACATGCACACACACAGACACGCACACACAGAGAGAGACACGCATGCACACAGACACACGCACATGTGCACGCATACACACACGCGTGCGCACACACACACGCTTGTAGGAGGACTTGTAGAAGTCCCCCCTCTCTCCCCACCCCCTGCCATGTTTCCAGGGCTTGTGTGTGTCGTTCACTGTCCCAGGGACCGAGGATTCTGCAGTGAATAGGATCAAAAGTCCTTGCCCTGGAAAAACTTACATTCTGGGGAGAGGGTAAAAAATCAGTGTTCAAAACAAAACAAAACAAAAATGGTTTCAGTGTTAGTATAAGTTCTTGGAAGAAATTACTGAAATATCTTTGTTCCATGGATTAGCCTCTTGGGCTAGGACTGCAGTCAAGCCTGTTTTATACCAAATCCCATCATCTTGGGAGCGTCCTGTGTTGGAGACGGAGCTGCCCGTGGCAGGGCTCCGGGGAGCGGCAGCGTGGCTCTGGGCAGAGCTGGCTCTCAGCGGCGCCTTTCCCCCCAGCGCCTGGGGCGGTACAGTACGTTCAGGTGTGACCTGGGCTGGAGCTGCTGCTGCCCAGGCTGGAACTGATGGCTGAGAACAGCAGGCAGGGACATCAGTGCATCAGTTCCTGACGAGCACACTTGCCCTCCACTGGGCACTGTGCTGAATCCCGAGTGAAGGTGTCACCTCCAGCTGGGTCTGTTCTTCTTTTCCCCACTCTGCAGTGGTAAAGAAGTCCAGTAAGTTGCCCCAGGCCAAGAGGCCAGTGAAGAGTAGAATGAGGAAGTGTGACTTCAGAGCCTGTTCGCTCAGTCTGTACTATAATCCAGGGTATATCAGGCCAGTAGCGTCCTGGCCCAACACGTAAGCCAGGGTTCCAGCCCAGCAGAACAGTGACGCCAGGGAGAGGCTGTCACATGCTCGGCAGGCATATAGGTGCCTGGGGCCATCTCAAGTGGCCAGCGACTGGAAAGCAAGACCACTTCAAATCCCAGCTGCCCTGGGCGGAAGCTTCTGAAATCTTCCTTGCCTGATTTGGACTTTTCTAGGTAAGAGACTCTGTGGCCTTCCATAGCTGAGCAGGGTGGGGTCATTTCTCAGCCGGGTGTACCTTGGGCATGCACGCTCCTGACTCTTGTTCAGTTGCTCAGTTGTGTCCTACTTTTTGCGACCCCGTGGACTGTAGCACACCAGGCTCCTCTGTCCTCCACGGCCTCCTGGAGTTTTCTCAGATTCATGTCCGTTGAGTAGTTGATGCTATCTAACCATCTCATCCTCTGTCATCCCCTTCTTCTCCTGTCCTCAATCTTTGCCAGCATTGGGGTCTTTTCCAGTGAGTCGGCTCTTTCCATCAGGTGGCCAAAGTATTGGAGCTTCAGCATCGGTCCTTCCAATGAATATTCAGGGTGGATTTCCTTTAGGATGGAGTGGTTGGATCTCCTTGCAGTCCAAGGGACTCTCAAGAGTCTTCACCAACACCACAGTTCAAAAGCATCAATTCTTCAACACTCAGCCTTCTTTATGGTACAACTCTCACATCTATGGGCTTCCCTAATAGATCAGCAGGAAAAGAATCCATCTGTAATGCAAGAGACCCCAGTTAGATTCCTGGGTCAGGAAGATCCCCTGGAGAAGGGATAGGCTACCCACTCCAGTTTTCTTGGGCTTCCCTGGGGGTTTAGCTGGTAAAGAATCCACCTTCAATGCAGGAGACCTGGGTTCGATCCCTGGGTTGGGAAGATCCCCTGGAGAAGGGAACGGCTACCCACTCCAGCATTCTCCCCTGGAGAATTCATGAACTACATAGTTATTGGGGTCGCAAAGAGTCGGACATGACTGAGTGACTTTTACTTTCACATCTGTACCTGACTTCCAGAAAACCGCAGCTTTGACTGTATGGACCTTGGTTAACAAAGTGATGTCCCTGTTTTTAATACACTATTTAGGTTTGTCAGAGTTTCCTTCCAAGGCACAAGCGTCTTTTAATTTCGTCACTGCAGTCACTGCTTTCAGTGATTTTAGAGCCCAAGAAAATAAAATCTGCCCCTGCTTCCACTTCCTCCCCTTCTGCTTGCCATGAAGTGAGGGGACTGGATGCCGTGATCTTAGTTTTTTAATGTTGACTTCCTCCTTCCTCGTCGCTGTGTATTAAACCAGGGTTCCAGTCAGAGGGGGAGACTTCTCCCCCTGCTGTTTTCTCCTTGTGTGGGCCTTGGGTGAACTCAGGACTGTGGGATGGGAGTAATACATCACGACTTCACAAGACGTAGTGAGCTTCCAGTAGGCAGCATACTGCCTGTGAAGGGCCCGGCGTGGGGCATGATGCGTGACCGACGCTTGGCGTTCTCAGCACCAAAACGAACTGAGAACAGCCCCAATTTTGTTTGTGTGTCTTTTTCGGGGAGAGTCGAGCACTCAGGTGGGTTTTGCTTCCAGAAGGAATTCTGAAATAAGCGGTCGTATAAGGGGGTTAATGGGGGTGTGTGTATGTGTGTCTGGGGTGCTGCCCAGTGTTTTGCTCACACAAAACAGCTGTGAGTCGCGGGCATGGTCGCCGTCTCCAGGGTGTGCCAGACAGTGCCTTCCGGGCTGAGTTCAAAAGCACCCCGCAGTCAGCAGAGGTGCCTCGAGAAGCCCATGGAGGCTGGTGGTCGAGGCAAGGGTCTTCCGGGGCCCCCAGGGATTGCCGTGGCTGTCAGCCCCTCTGCTGGGTGTCTGCCACATGATCTAACTTTTCCGTGTGGAAGGGTTGTTGGTGCCGTTGGCAGCCGACTTGCCTGGTAAACGATACGGTGGGGCCTCCGTTAACCCAGACCCTTGAAGCGCATAAGTCAGCACATTGAAAATATAGTGTGGAAGTGACTCAAACCTGGAGGAATCCATTCCTGAGAACGCAGCCCTCCCTGCCTGGAATATTTTGGTGGAAGTTGATGTTTGATTTGGGAGGAAGAGGCCAGAGGCCTGGTTCCTAGCAGAGCTCTGGGTCCAGTTTAGCAGCGTTTGCCCTGGGATTCCGGGCGCCCCCCTCAGTGACGGGTCCCAGGGGTGTCAGCCTGAGCACAGGAGCTGGGGCTCGGCACTATGGGAAGCTGGCGGGATGCTACGTTTGCTGCAGGTAGGGCTGATGCTGCTCGCCGACCTGATAACGCCTGGCCGGGGGCCTGGAAAGAACTGGAAGCTCCGCCCGGCGTGGGAGCCTGCAGAGAGCCCAGCATGGACAGGCTCTTCCCCCGCGTTCTGTGGTTCCCGTCCGGCACACACAGGCTCTTCCCCCGCGTTCTGCAGTTCCCGTCCGGCACACACAGGCTCTTCTTCCCCCGCGTTCTGCAGTTCCTGTGCGTGTGCAGCGTTTCCCATCATCTCAGGACCCCAGCCTGTGCTCTGCCACCCAGAGGCCGGTCCCCGGCACACACGCACTTCGGTGTGCGGGACCACCCTGGCAGCCCAGTCATTAGAGCTGCACGCAGTCTGGAGGGGAGGCCGTGTGGGAACTCACGCTCCACTGTAATCCAAGAACAGGTTTCTTCACAGCGGGACGCAGTTGGTATCAGACACATGTGGAAAAGAAAGGAACGGGCCCCTGATTCTGGCAGGATACCAAGGGCCAGATGTTGAATATGCTGACCACGGGCCGGCTGCAGATGCCGCCCGCCAACCGGGGTTCGACGTATGATCTTAACCCCTGTTCTGCCTTCTCCTCTCTTTCTGCCAGGTCCCCAGCCTATGTGAAGACCTCCTGTCTTCTGTTGACCAGCCTCTGAAAATCGCCAGAGACAAGGTGGTGGGAAAGGATTACCTCTTGTGTGACTACAACAGAGATGGGGACTCCTATAGGTGAGCTCGCGCCCCGGGAACGCAGCAGGCGTGCCAGGCCCACCCTGGCCGCTAACTGCTGCTGCTAGCAGCTCAGGGGCCGCTGGCTTTGACAGCTGAAGGCCCATCAGCCTTCTTCCTCCTGTTCTGTCCGTCCTTCCATCCATCCTGCCATCCGGTCTCGACCAGTCGATGTTTGTGAAACGCTTCTAGTACGCATTGGAGGTGCAGCAGTGAAGAGGGGGCCTCTGCCCTGGTGGGGCTTACAGTCCTAACGGGAGAGAGATGTTGTTAAAAAACGAGCTTCTTCATTAAACATCACATCAAATCCTGCAAAGGAGAAGGTCCAGGGTGTGCGCATGACAGGGATCCCACGTGCAAGGAGGGCCTCTGTGCTTCAGGGCGTGTGAATGAAGCTTGTCAGACAGACATGGGGCCCTCCCTTTGTCTCACCGTCACCCTTACCAGAGCTGTGAATGACTGAGTCATTGTTCATCCCTGCCCCCAGGTGATCACTAGGCTAGAGCAAGGGACACACCGGGATCTGGTCACTGTGTGACTTGATCCCTGCAGCCAGAGCCAGGCTTATTGAGGGCAGCATAGAGAAGGCCAGGGTCGACTCCAGGAAGACTTCCTGAAGGAGGGGATGTCTGAGCTAGGTTTTTAAAGGTGCCTAGAAGTTCTTAAATATTAAAAAAAAAAAAAAAAAAAAGGTGAAAGTGAAAGTCGCCTAGTCGTGTCCAGCTGTTTGTAATCCCATGGACTGTACAGTTCATGGAATTCTCCAGGCCAGAATACTGGAGTGGGTAGCCTATCCTGCCTCCAGGGGATCTCCCTGACCCAGGAATCGAACCAGGGTCTCCTGCATTGCAGGTGGATTCTTTACCAACTGAGCCATCAGGGAAGCCCTGATAAAGATGGAGTGGGGGAAAGATGGGGAAACCTTAAACCTGCCCAGGATTCCCGAGTTGGTTGGCGATAGTCAGTGCCTTGGAGAATGGTGGAGGAATGCTGTCGGCTTAGGTTTATGTAGAGGCCGCAGAGCCTGGGCTAAGTCTCCTCGCCTTGGCCTCGTGCTCTCTGGGGGCCGGGTGGGCCCTGAGACGTAAAAGCAGGAGAAGACCGCGGGGGCAGCCGGCGTGGGCTCCGGGGCAGCTCCGCCTGCGGGAGCGGCTGGGCCCTCTGCGGGTCAGCCTGTGGTCCCTGGTTCTCTCGGGTGTCAGGTGGAGGGGGCAGGGCTCACTCTCCTCACCGGGCGCTCAGCAGCCCGTCTCAGGGAGCAGGCGCTCGTCCGTCAGGCACTGAGGCGGTCTTCTGTGGAGCCTGTGTGTCCTGCTGAGGAATCCAGAGAGTAAGCAGATGCAGAAACCGTGGAGATTGTTGAAGAGTGGACAAGGATGGGGAGAGGCGGGAGGGGGCGGCAGGCCCGGCTGGGACAGGCTGGTCAAGGCTGATGTGAGCCTTCAGGACGAGAAGGTTCCCTCCCGCGCAGGTCTGGGGGCAGAGCGTCCCGCGTGAAGGCCCCGGGTGGGACGCGGTGTCCAGTGAGCCCGGCAGGGAGGGGAGCGTGGGGTGGAGGGGAGGCCAGAAGCCTTGAAGGCAGGGCGAGGGGACGCAGGCCAGTGCAGGGCGCTTGGGGGTCAAGGGAAGCAATGCCCCTGGAGTGCCGCCCAGCACAGAAAGGGAAGTGGGCGGAGGTGTCAGTCACTCAGTCCTGTCCAACCCCATGGGCGGTAGCCGCCTGGCACCTCTGTCTGTGGGGATTCTCCAGGCAAGAATTTTGGGATGGGTAGCCATTCTCCAGAACTTGGTGGGGGGATTACAAAGAACTAATGCTACTAAAGAGAGACCAGACAGCTGTCCTGGAACGGTGTGCCTCTCCTAGCTTCAGATGGAAGTTGGGTGAAGAGTGTGCTTCTGCCTGATCCAGACTAGAGCCCAGAGCGGAGGCGGGGAGAGGTGGTCGGGTTTGAGGTCGGTCTGAGAAGCAGAGCCAGTGGGGTTTGCCGATGGAGGGAGTGGGGGAGGAGCGGCTGGAGAGACGGGGGCGGGGGGCGGGTGCCTGACCGTGGAGGCGAGGAAGGCTCGGGGCGGGGGCGGGTTTGGGGACGTCTTAAGCTCCAGATGCCCAGCGGATGGAAGTGGAGAGTCAGACAGCCTGTGCATGTTCTTGAGTCCAGGGAGGTCTGGGTGGGGATGGAGGTACAGAGGTGGGCATCCAGCTCCAAGGTGGTGAGACCGCCTGAGGCAGGTCCGGCTCAGTCTGAGGGGGCTGGCCACTGCCGGGTCGTGGGCAGAGGGCCGCGTCCCGTCCTCAGTGGGGGCATCCTGGAAGAGGGGCCCCAGAGCTGAGGCTTGCTAAGTCAACACTGTCGTCCCATTTCTTGTTTCCTCCTGAAAATTCGGGCTTGCTGCATGAGACAGCTCTTCCCCAGTGGCTGCTGGAAGGCTGAGGTTGTGTCCACTCCGGGTCACCCTGCCGGCTCCCATCTGCATTCCTGGAGGCTCCCAGGGGCCTGGGGGTCTTCGACCAAAGAGGAGCCCGGGCACAGGGCTCTCCTTTTTTCTCTTCTCGGTATACAACTTCAAGGTCTTCTGATTTTCTCCACACATTTCTGTCCTGTGTTTGATCGTTTGCTTAAATAAGATCCTTATGGTGTGACAGTTTGCCAGCAGCGCTGTTTGAAACCTGTTAGCTGAAACAAAAAGCATTCTCCGAGGGAAATGAAAGGCCTGACTTTTGAAATCTAAGCGTTCCTGTCCATCTGTCTTTTTTCAAATGGCCTCCATTTAAGCTCTTTAATGTGTTCTGAGTGCCCCTTCCACTCAGAATATTCTGGGTAATGTTATGATTTTTTTTCCCCCAGCTACAATTACCCCGGCTCCAGGACGAACGGCTGGAAATGCTGTCATCTGTGAGCCAGGGGAGATGTGAGTTACAGGCTTCTTGAAAATTCCAGACTCCCAGTCAGCAAGAGAGATGGGCTCCTATGTCTCAATCGGGTCACCTCTAAACAAAACCCGGCTGGGCGGGTCTTGCAGCGCCCGCCCCCCGCCCCCAGAGAGCAGTGGCCGTGTAACCGCGGCTGCGAAGGCCAGGCCTCTGAGGGCAGGTGAGGAGTGGGGGTTCTCACACTCGGACTCCTCTCCACCCCCTCTGGCGAACGGAGGTACCAAGCCTCCTGGCTTATGTATAAATAGTGGTGGTGACAGCACTCTTCACCTTTGGGTCTGGTAAGAGGTCTTTGTTGATTTTTTTTTTTTTTTTAATTCTTAGGTGTCCCCCAGCAGAAAGAGCAGAGAGTTGCTTCATCTCTGTTGGTTCGGAGGCGCATCCGCCAGATTGGCCGGGGGTCCTTTCCTCCCCGCCCCGTGCTGGGCGCTGGGCCACGAGGGCAGAGCGTGCCGTGGGCTCCTGCCCAGAGCACCCTTGCTGCCCGGGGCAAGGTGGGGGCCGGGCTGTGACCGTGGCAAGGGGTGGGGGCACAGGCGGAGAACCGGTTCCTCCTGCTGCGTGTCAGGGTGGAGACGGGCGTGCAGTGACCCACACACCTCCTACTTCGTTGTTGTTCTCGAGCACGTGGTGGAGCGCCAGGCCCCCTTCCAGGTGGGAAGCAGGACAGACACGGCTCCTGCCCTCCAGGAGCTTAGCTTCTCAAGTTGACCGTCTAAACTAGTTTCCAGTTCAGTAAAGTTTTAGGATTCAATTCCGCAGCCACACCAGTGCTCAGGAGCCACCTGAAGCTCCCGGCTACTGTTCCGGACGCACAGACGCAGAACATTGCCATTGTTGGGGAAGTTGTACCAGGCAGCGCTGTTCTGAGGGGTGAGCGCGGTGAGACCAGCCCTGCCCGGGGCAGGAGAGGGGAGCGCGGCCCTGGCGGGCCCCGGCACCCTTGCCTGTGACCTGGGCACAGCCAGTGTGACCCTCAGGCTGCTTGCTGGTCATGGGGCAGCGGGGACGGCTCCCGCCCTTGTTGCTTGCAGGGTCTCCCGACGCGCATGAGTGAGGTGGGGGCTGGTGTGGAAAGAAGGCTGCCCAGGCACCTCCTGCTCTGAGGGCAGCTACTGCGGGGAGACCCGCAGGGTCCCCTGGCACAGCGACTCTGCCCTCACTCACCTGTGTGGGCCCGCAGCCTTGAAAGGGGGGCCTCTGCCTGAGGGCAACGGGGAAGTTGCCCGGCTGACATGATGGATCTGCTGAAGTAGGTGCCGGGCATCAGGTACCAGGGAGAAAGATGTTTATACACAGGATTCATTAAGGAGACAGGGATGCCTTTTGTCCCTTACCGTCAATCCCAAATCAGTCGGTTCTGAGTCCTTAGCGACGTGAAGTGGTCTGGTCGGGCGGGGAGATGGGAAGGGCAGTAGGGTTTCTGACCACTGACGCGTCTTGCTGTTTACAGCCCAGGGTGTGAAGGACTTTGTCCGGATTCTGCGTCACCCTGCCCGCCTCTCTTTTCCCCTCTCTCCTTTGTAATTCTTTCTTTGCACCCCCAGCCCTGTGGCGTCCACCTGCGGGAATTAACGAGTGTGTTTCCCTTACAACCACCTTCCCAGCACCCTCTGTGGTTAAATGCTTTCCTGATGTGGCAAAACACATTTTTAAAAGCACAGCGAGTCTTTGGGCTGGAAAAAGTGAGGCTGGTTCTCATTACTCTGCAGTGTTCTGTGTGCACACAGCCCGTGGAGGCTGGAGGGCCGTCCTCTGCCACGGTGAGGACTCCGTCCCTGGGGTGTCCTTACATGCGATCTGCGGTCTCTTGCTGCCCTAACCGACAGCTCTCATTTTAATCCTTAATTGTCTGAGACGATCTGTGAGGACAGTCACATTTTCTCCAGAATGGCTGGCAAGTCAGGAAGGACTGAGGGGTCTCTCTTCATCAATACAGTGGTGAGAACAAAGGAAGATTTTTAAAAGATGCCACTCTCTGGGCACTTGATGTACTTTCCTCCTTTGCTCCTCGAAGCAGCCCTGTGGGTAAAGAGTAGCCTCTGTTTACACAAGAGGAAAAGGGGGCTCAGAGAAGTCAAGACACGTGTTGGAAACACACAGCCAGTGAGAGCTGGGGCCTGGCTGTCACACCCAGGTCTGACGCTCTGAGCCCTTGCTCTCCGAGCCTCTGGGAAGCAGACGCCACGTCTGTGGCCAGGGCCTGCGGGTCGCGGCTGCTGCTCTGAAATCTCAGAACGCGGGGCTGATGGGCTCGACGGCCCCGTCTGCCTGGAACGAGTCATGTGACCTTTTCCCTCTGCCCTGCAGGTCACCATGGAGTAACAAGTATGACCCTCCCCTGGAAGACGGGGCCATGCCTTCTGCTCGGCTTAGGAAGCTGGAGGTGGAAGCCAACAACGCCTTTGACCAGTACCGAGACCTGTGAGTTAAGGGGCTCCCCTGATATGTAGATCGGAGAGGAGACACGACCGGCCCCCTGGCTGGCCTGACCAGGGACAGCTCGGAGCGCCCGCAGGACACTGGGCGGGAGTGTGGTCCTCGGGTCCGTCGTGAGAGGCGGCTGGCGTGTCCGAGGGCAGCACCTCCTGTGTGCGGGACTCCAGGCCCGATGCCCCATACCCGTCGTCTCGGATCTTCCCCAGCATGGGTGCTATTGTAGTCCCCTTGTTTGCCGACGAAGAAATCAGCTCAGAACGATTCACTGAATTGTGTCGGAGGCCAGAGGCAGAGCGAGGAGTCAAACCCGGGTCTGCTGTCTCCAGAGGCCCCTCTGGGTTTCATGGTACTACCCACCCTGACGGTTCTTGCCTGGGGCCCAGGACCCTGCTCCCAGACCAGTCTCCAAGGCCGGAGGTATTGGGGAGAAGGCTGTGGGGAGATTTGGGGTTCCTCAGTATATACAGCTCCCTCCAAGCCAGTATTGCTGCCTCCGGAGTCGTTGGGGGCCTCAGCCTGCACCTTTGTGGTTGCAGTTTAGTCACTAAATTGTGTCTGACTCTTGTGACCCCACGCACTTGGGAATGTGCTTTTGCTGCGTCTGCCTAGAGTTCTGCCTCCTGCCACACCCCCAGAAAGGGTGGCCACTCACCTCATCCATCTCGCACGGAAAGGCTCCAGAGAAGGTTATCTCCAAAGCATTTTTTTCTTAATAGAATCTCATTTTTAATTAAGCTCCATATTGAGAATATAGCAAACCTATAATATACACAGTGCTGCCTCAGTACAGACCCAGTGATTCAGGGGAGGACTTGGCGTATATGTCTGTAACGGACCAGATAGTAAACACTATAGGCTTTGCAGGCCGCATCAGTCCTATCACTTTTTCTTTATTCTTTCTTTTTTATGTATAATTATCCTTACCTCGTAGCTCAGTTGGTAAGGAATCTGCCTGCAATGCAGGAGACCCCGGGTTCAATTCCTGGGTTGGGAAGAGCCCCTGGAGAAGGAAATGGCAACCCACTCCAGTATTCTTGCCTGGAAAATCCCCATGGACAGAGGAGCCTGGCAGGCTCCATGGGGTCGCAAAAGTCAGAGCGGCTAAGCGGCTAAGCACACATCCCACACCCTTAAGAATGTAAAGCCACCTCTTGAGCCTTGAGGTAGGCAGCATTCGGCCTTCAGTCTAGAGAGTGCCCACCCTGACCTGACCTGGGGTGTAGGCGGGAAAAAGACACTAGAGAAGCAGAGCATCCGACTGCCGCAGCGTTGTCCGGACGCGGTGATGTCACCCTTGCAGAAGGAACCTCAGGCTCCATCTTGCAGACAGCTGGCATGGTGGTCCAGTTTTTAGCAGATTTGATATACATACTACAGAATACAGAATTATATGTGTCCATCTGACACATGCATCAACAAAAAGACCCCCAACACAGGAGCCAAAGCCCAGCTCTGAGGAAGCCGGGAGCTGGCGGCCCCTAACACCCGCGCCGCCCCAGACACGTCGCTCTGCGGCCCAGCTGCCTTCACTCTGCCGTGTGCCAGTATTCTACGTGCAGTGTCTCTAATCCTTTCAAGAACCTCTGGGGCCGTTGATATTCCCATTTTTACTGATGAGACTGGGGTTCCCAGAGGCTAAATGAACCTCCTCACACACACACAGGACTTGGAGGTGAAGAGCTAGAAGTTGAGTCTATATTTGTCTGATGTTTCCACATGTTACTGAGTCTCACCACTAGAGTAAATTCCAGTGACTGAAGAGTCATCACATCGAGAACGCTGCCCTGTGGCAGAACAGCTCCTTTCCCAGTGATGCCGGGAGGTGGTCTCCTTGCTGGCATCTCTGGCTTATTTATAGTTGTTTTTACCCAGCCATGTGGCAAGAAGCCTGTCCAGCTGCTGAACGGGAGTTCCCAAGTGGAGTCAGTTTCTTGGGTTAATGGTAATGTTGATGGTGAAACAGCAGTGCTGATCACAGTAGTTACCGGCCAGCGCCTGGTGAGCCTGGTGTCCTCTGCCTCCCTCGGTCTTACTGAATCTCCACGTCGGCCTGTGCCTGAGGGCAGTCCCCGTTTCTCAGCTGAGATGACAGATTCAGAGAGGGGAAGTCTTTTATCCGGGTTCACCCAGCCAGTGGTATATTTCACATGTTCTATTCCAGTTTAAATTTAAAACCACCCTTACCCAACTCCAGAGTGCCAAACTTGGCTCGTTTACTTGACCAGCATTGGAGTGTTTGACACAAGCCGGATGCTCGCCAAGCCCTAGGGCTCCGGCCTTGAGTACAGGTGACCACGTCCTTGCCACGTGGAGCATCCACTGTGGACACGCAGACAACAGAGTGTGAGTGGGTTGGTGTCGCAAAGGGTGATGGGACAGAGCGACCCGGGGTTTGCGCAGCGGGGTCGGAACATGTCCGGGAGCTGACACTGAGGTCTGGTCCCCGGGCGGGAAGGGGCAGCCAGGCAGGGTGGCTTTCGGGTCCTCCGAGGATCAAAACAAGGCCGGTTCTTATTTCTTATGGGCGTAAACGCTTGAGTGGTGATTTCCTGGCTACAGGGATGCGGGTGCATTTGTTCCCCTTGGAGTGTGCGGAGGGGCCGGGCCTGGGAAGAGGCGCGTGTCCCCTCTGACTCCTCCCTCCTCCCTGATGGCTCTCGCTGGTTCGCGTGTATGATGGCGCGTGGTCTGTCCGACGTGTGCCTCCTGTGAGGCCTCAGTGGGCCTCATATGGTAGAGCATTTCCCCATCCCCCTTCACAAGTCCTCCCCATTGGAACAGTGGCTCTGTAGGGTACGTGGGAGGTGTCCACCAGGCCATCAGATCTCTGTAAGGGGAGGGCCTCCAGGCAGTTAGCCTGCTGGGAATCGGCAGGAGCTGGGTTTGTCCCCCAGGTCTAACTCTCCACACCGCCTCCTGAGAAAGTTCCCCGCCTGGGCAGAGTCCCCCTTGAAGGGGCTTTCCACCTTGATACCCGTATTGTGCGTGGGCCTGCGCTTCCCTCTGAAGGTGAGCTGACCTGCGGGGGAGTGGGGAGGGGTGACGGGGCAGCTTCCTGCGCCCAGGGTGGGATCTCACAGGACAAGCCGGCCCTGAGGTTCTGGGACGGTCTGTAGGTGGTGTCCGGGCCCAGAGCCGCCCCTGAGGTTCTGGGACGGTCTGTAGAGGTGGGATCCGGGCCCAGAGCCGGCCCTGAGGTTCTGGGACGGTCTGTAGGTGGCGTCCGGGCCCAGAGCCGCCCCTGAGGTTCTGGGACGGTCTGTAGAGGTGGGATCCGGGCCCAGAGCCGCCCCTGAGGTTCTGGGACGGTCTGTAGAGGTGGGATCCGGGCCCATAGCAGCCACTGAGGTTCTGAGACGGTCTGTAGAGCTGGAATCCGGGCCCAGAGCTGCTCCTGAGGTTCTGGGACGGTCTGTAGAGCTGGAATCAGGGCCCAGAGGGTGCTGTTCTGTCCGCAGCGGAATCAATGCGCTCTTCGAGGCTGGAGG
This sequence comes from Dama dama, assembly GCF_033118175.1. Classification (NCBI taxonomy): domain Eukaryota; kingdom Metazoa; phylum Chordata; class Mammalia; order Artiodactyla; family Cervidae; genus Dama; species Dama dama. The sequence goes on along the minus strand of NC_083688.1, from coordinate 2,887,751 downwards.
AGAGGGTACACGGCCTCCGGGCGGCACCCGCAGAGGGGGGCAGGGGGCCCTTCATTTCCGCGTATGTGGGGGCGGCCTGGTCACTGCCATCACAGTAGCCACAGGCCCCCGGAGGGGCGGTCTCACCAGTGCGCTGGGACGCCCTCCCTGAGACCCTGTGTCAGGACCATTTCCCAGTTGCTGAGCCAACCCATTTCTCGTCTAATAATTATGAATCCAAGTCTCCTTTTTCTTTCTTTCCTTCCTTTCCCCTCCTCACCCCGCCCCCGCCCCCGCCCAGTATCTTGCCCACTTCCTGTTGTCAGAGTGCCATATGGGTTGTCAGTGGTTGCGTTAGTGACCTTGAACTCTCCCCTTCTGGTTCTGGGGCAGACGGAGATCAGCCCGGGGCTCAGAGACCTCGCCCCTGTCTTGGGCAGTGCAGGCCAGTGGTCACTGCAGGTTTCCTGGGGCCAGGTTGTTCCACAGGCCGCGGGGCTGTGGGCCTCACCTTTCACCCTGTCCTTCATGCCTGCCCCTCCCTAGTCTTGGCCTCTCCCGCAGCGAGGAAGACTCTGCTGTCACCATGGTGCTCCTGATGGAGAATCTACCTGCCATTGCAGGAGACGCGAGGTTTCAGTCTTCAGTCTCTGCGTCCGGAAGGAGGAAATGGCAACCACTCCAGCATTCTTACCTGAGAATCCCATGGACAGAGTGCGCGCGTGCACACACACACACACAGAAGGAAGCCACAGCGCTACACACACACTGAAGGAAGCCACAGCGCCACACACACACACACACACACACACACACACACACACACACACACACACACACACACACACACACACACACACACACACTCTGAAGGAAGCCACAGCGCTTCTCCATGGAGCCTTCCACCTACCTTCCTTCAGTTCAATTCAGGCGCTCAGTCATGTCTGACTCTTTGCGACCCCATGGACCGCAGCACGCCAGGCCTCCCTGTCCATCACCAACTCCCAGAGTTTACTGAAACCCATGTCCATTGAGTCGGTGAAGCCATCCAACCATCTCATCCTCTGTTGTTCTCTTCTCCTCCCGCCTTCAGTCTTTCCCAGCAGCAGGGTCTTTTCAAATGAGTCAGCTCTTCGCATCAGGTGGCCAGAGAATTGGAGCTTCAGCTTCAGCATCAGTGCTTCCAATGAATATTCAGGGCTGAATTCCTTTAGGATGGACTGCTTGGATCTCCTTCTCATCCGAAGGACTCTCAAGAGTCTTCTCCAACACCCACCTTCCTTACACGTCAGCAAACGGGCTCAGAGGGGGGGCTCGGCCGGTGTCCCTGGGGCTTGAGGACTGTGACAGGCAGGCCCTCCCCTTTTCTCGCCCGGACTGTAACTCCTGCTGCTCCTGAATCCTGGGATCCTGGTGGGTCGAAGAACTAGGACCTTGTGCTAGGCAGACTAGAGTCTGCCTTGTGCTCTGGCCTCTCGCCCACTCATCCCCTGACAAGGGGCTGGACGCTGCCCTTGGGCTCCAAACCCCGCCCCCGCCCCGTGCTCTGAGACGCCTCCAGGGCCCCGTGTTCTGTGGCTCCCAGCAGGAGGGGCCCTCCTCTACACCAGGGAGGAGCACTGAACTCCGCTCACGGAGGTCGGTCGTCTGAAGGGCTGGGGAGTCAACCAAAGAAAAACGAAAACAGGCCAAAGGCACCCTTTCCTGCCGTTCCACTCTCCTGGGCCCTCCTCTGGCTTATGTCTTCAGCCTGAGCTGGGAGTGAAGACAGCTCCTGGTTCCCGGCCCTGGTCCCCAGCCTTCTTCTCCCTCCTGGCGTTCTCCTAACAAGATGCGGGGAAGGAGACCACGGTGAGCGTGGAGGTGGAGCTGAGCCGCGACCCAGCCACGCGTCCTGGGCCACACCAGGCCTGCCTGCCTGAAGAGGGGGGCTCACCAGCCCCAGAGGCGTCTCTGTGCCGTGGGGGATGGAGGCTTTGTCACCATCATCCCAGAGGAAGCCCTTGGCTTCTGTGCTTGGGCTCCAGGCTTGGATCGCCCGGCCGTCGAGGTTCTGACTCTGTAGGGATCAGGATGAGTCACCGGCATGTCGCAATGATGTGGTCTGAGCGAGAGGCCAGGCCGGGACCGGACGGACCAGCAGCCCCCCCGGTGCCCCCTGCCACCTGTGCACAGGTTTCTGCAATGTGGCTCAGAAGTGCCAGCAGTCGGGAGCATGCCTGCCTTCCCACAGCGGGCACGGGGCGCCTGGGGCCCCAGAGAGTGGAGCCAGGGCTCCTGCCTGGTTCCGTGAAGCCCGTTCCTCACTCCTCCCGCCTCCCTGCCCTCCCATCCCTTTCACGATTACTGCGTTCCTGCTTTGCCATTGCTAGTGACGGAGAGGGATCCTGGTGGGAAACTTTCCCAGGAGAATAACTGTTAAGCAGCTGTTGATTGCACAGGTCTGATTTTAGATCGGAACAGTCCATTTGCTGAAAATCCTCAGGAGATGACAGGCGGGTTTTGCTGGAGTGCTGGCACTGGGGGAGGTCATGGTCTGCTCGCCAGTCGTCTGGAATGTCATCATCCCCCTTCCCAGACCCTCCCACCCTGGCCACCAGCGTCCCGGCGACTCCCAGTCTCCTCTGCCGTGGCCCGAGGTGCTGGGGTGCAGGGAGATGGAGCGGGAAGGGCCGCCTCTCAGGCAGCCAGCCCACGGGACGCTGCTTTCCTGGCAGAGCCGTCTCCGCTTTCTCAGGCCCAGGCCTGGGGCAGCTCATTGGTCCCCAGACCTCATCACACGGCCCCAGCGAGCTGTCTCCCTGGGGGAGACCTAGCAGAGGCCGGCGCTTGCCGCTGCCAGAGAAGCATCTCATTGCGGTGTGAGCCGCCAGCAGGCTGCCGCGCACCCCGCGGTCAGCGCTTTGCGTCCCCAGGTTCGCAGAGAAGAGAGGAAGCCTGCCCCGCTCTGCCTCTGACTGGGCCCTCGGTCAGCCCAGGTTCTTACGAGCCCAGATGTTCTAACCCAGGGGCCTGGCACTGCTTTCTCTCAGACATGATTGCTCCCATCTGTGCCAGGCAGCTGGCCCCACGCTCTGCGATCCTCGGCTCTTGGCTCGCAGCAGATAATACCTTCAAACATGCGGTTGCAATTTATTGGCCTTATAAGTTAATTTCAGTGGGTGTGCAATTGATTGAAATCAAAGCTTAATGAAGGCCAGAGTCAGGGGCGGAGGCACGGGGCGGGAAGGCACTTTGTGTTCTCCCTTGCTTCGGGTCCGAGATAATCTTCAAACGCTTTAATTAGGTTTTCTAATCAGCCCCTCTTGTCTGGAAGAAGTTTACAGAGTGAAATGAGGCTGGCGCCCTGGTGGCAGGCGCGGGGCCCGCGAGCCTCTGCCGGCAGCAGCTGGGGTGCCGGGCCCTCTCCCCCCGGTCCTCTGCCTCCTCTCCCTGCCCTGTGGCCGTTTCCGCTCCTTCCTGCTTCCCTTCCGTCCCCCATGCCTCCGTCAGATGGTGCTTGAGCAACACCAGCCGGCAAGGGAACACCCCACTCCAGGGGTCTGTAGGGAAACAGCGTGTTGCCCAGGTCTCTTTGTGTTCAAAACTCAGACTTCGCACCCTGGGCCCCAAGGGACCACCTCTTCCTGGGGTGTGAGCATTGGGCCCGGAGGGTTTGGGTGTGTGGGTCCCGTTGGGACTCGGAGGTGGCAGCGGGAGGCTGGCTGCTGAGATGGAAGTAGCAGAAGTGTGCATCCGTGTGCTCACTCAGTCGTGTCCGACTCTGCGGCCCCACGGGCGGTAGCCCGCCAGGCTCCTCTATCCATGGGGTTCTCCAGGCAAGAACACTGGAGCGGGTTGCCATGCGCTCCTCCAGGGGATCTTCCCGACCCAGGGATCACACCTGCGTCTCTTGTGTCTGCTCCATTGGCAGGTGGGTTCTTTAGCACTGGTGCCACCTGGGAAGCCCAGCAGACCCTCCCAGGAGCTGGCTCTGACCCCAGGACTGCGTCCGGGTCAGGCTACAGAGTAGGGAGGAGCTGTGCTGTGGAGGAGGCCGGGCCGCGGTTCTCTGCTGTGTCCTTGCTGACTGACGGTGGGCCAGTGGTCCCCTTGCTGAGTCTCCGTTTCCTTGTCTCTCAGTCAGCCGCGCCCATCCTGGTGTGGGGCGCTGTTCCCCTCCCAAGGCTCCCCTTTGTCCACTTGCCCTTCCAGGGTAACAGAATCATCCTCGTTGGGCGGCAGTCCCGTGCGTGGAGGTCTTAGGGCGGTGTGTTTGAGGTTGTGGCCGTGGGGTGGTGTGGGTGCAGACGTGGCGGACAGCGGGCTGCGCTCAGGAGGCTGCAGGCTCCGCTGGGGCCCGGCCCCGGCCCACAGCGAGGCCGCGAGGAGGTCTGCTTCAGCAGTGGGCTGCCGTGGTCACCGTGTGTGGTGACGGGAGGCAGTACTCAAGACCGAGCCTCCAGGGTTTCCCGGGACCCCGCGGTGCTCTCGGAGGTGCGGGTGCCACGGGGGTGGGCCTGGAGGGCCCCTTGGTGCGCAGCAGGGGCGAGGGGTCCCCAGGGGAAGAAGGGAACCGAGGCCCAAAAGACTCGCTTGATTTGGTAAGCGCTGAGCAAAACCAAAACACGGGCACGGTGGCGGGGAGAGCTCCTACAGCGGGACCGGGGAGGGGCCGTGGGGGCCCTGGAGTGGCGGACGTCCCGACATCGCAGGCCGGAGGTCCCGGGCTGGCCTCTGGGAGCTCGGACTTGGGGGGCTTCCTGCGCTCCCTGATAGGAATGGTCACGGCGCGGAGACTGTCACGTAGACACTGCAGTTTAAGCCGAGCTGCAGCCTCCCTCCCAGAGCCTGTGGACGAGGCAGGGGGTGCACCAGGTAGAACCCTGGGCCTTGAGACCCCGGGGGCTCCCCGGCCCGTCGCTGGGAGATGAGGTCCCGGTGTGACTCGGTGCTGGGCGCTGGAGGCGTTCCTGGAGCCCGCACCCGGTTCCCTCCACGGCCTCGGCTGTCCCCTTCCCCTGGAGTGACTCGGGCCGCGAGCACGGCTCTTCTGAGTCCAGTGAGTCCTCCTGGCGAATCACGGAAGCTCAGGTGGTTGTGGGCAGCCAGGCCAGGCTGTGTAACCAGGCCAGGAGAGGTGGGTGGGCTTCTCTGAGCCGAGGGGCTTGCTGGCGTGGCGGGAGAGCGCAGGCTGCTGGGACAGGAGGGTGGAGAGAGGCGCAGAGGCCCTTGTCCGGTGTGGCCGGGGTGTCGTCCTCCGTGCCTGGCGAAGGGGCTGGGGGTCCTGACGTACATGGGACAGCGCTCACTGTACGACCTCCGCCGTCCCCCAGAGGCTTTGCAGACTGGGGAGGGAGACCCTGACCTGGGCTCCTCCTGGCCTCCTTCCTGGTCCCGCCCAGTCTCCTAGTCCGACTGAACGGCGCCTGTGGCCTTAGGTTACCCTGTGTGTCCCACCCCAGAGACGGCCAGTCCAAGCTCCCCAGGTCTCCAAAATCGCAACCCAGATGGGAGACAGGTGGGAGCAGTGAGCGGCATAAGCTGAGGTGACGGAACTGTTGAGGACAGTTCTGGGGCAGGTGAGGCCTGGACCGCCTGCTTTGGCCCTCCCCCTCGCTGTCTGCCCCTTTGGATTTGTCCAGGGGGTCCTTGCCCAGAGGTGGAGGGCCTCTCTGTGCGTGGGGGCCCTGCCCAGAGGCCCTGCCACGTCTCCCCTTGCTGTGAATCCTGTGCTCCGGGGACACAGGGCTAGAGGCGGGGACGTCGCGTCTGCTCTGAGCTCATCAGCAGCATAATTAGTGTTTGAGTTTCCACGTACGTTCTTCGTATCTTCAACCACGCGTCCATCGGAGGGCCTCTGAGAACCCGCCTTGCCTGTGGACTTGGGCTAAGGGAGAAGGCCAGGGTCGCCTCAGCTGCCCTGATCTGATCGCCTGGGAGGCAAGCGGGGAGAAGCCAGCCCGCCCCGGGGGGAGTTGAGTTGCTTCCCGCTTTCGTGGGTTAAGTTTCTGAGGTGGGGGCGTCAGCGGCAGTACCCGGAGCCCCTGCAGGCAGGGTCCAGACGGCCGCCCACTGCTCCCAGCCTGGAGCCCAGTGATGGCCCAGCCACCCGGTCCCCTCCGCCGGGTCCCGAGGCCGTGCCCAGGGCCTGCGTGCCTTGGCACTCATTGATTGTCATCTGCTGGAAGAAAGTTAAATGGAAAACAGGAGCATGCGGAGAACAACTCCATTTACGGACAGATCCCCGGTCAGCATCAGGGACTGGCTCCTCCAGGGCTCCCGGGCCTCCGTCCCCACGTGGCGCCGGGTCACGCGTCGGACTCTGTGGCTGCACGTGTTGGGGTGAAGCAAGGATCTGCTCCCCCTGGCGGTGGGCCTCCCCGGTCCTCCCGGGCCCCCTGGGAAGCAGTTCCGTGCAGGTGTCCAGGGCGGTGGTCTCACAGAGGCTCAGCCAGCAGACCCTGCCGCCCCTGCAAGTGGAGGGCCCCCCTTTCCAGAGCTCCCTGTGTAGGGTGCTCAGGGCCACCTGACTCTTGGAGACCCCTTCCTCCCTGCCCTGACTTTGCTCCTCCACCTTGCGCCAGCTGCGTGGGGGGGTGAGCTTACCTAAGTCCAGCCTCGCAGGCTGAAACTGGGCCAGCGGAACAGGGCGCATCTTTGGGGCCGCCAGCTCCCCCTCCTCCACCACGTGACTCGGGCACGTTCCTTTCTCTCCCAGGGTGTCCGTGATCTTAACTCTAAGGTAACGTACGGAAACCCCGTGACAGCTGGCAGCCTTCGGGCAGTGGCTCCGAAGCTCCAGAATACCTTGACTGTCCACGTCGCCCTGGGGAGGGTGGCACCTTCACGGACAGCTCAGAGATGCCGAAGGTGCTCGCGGGGGCGCGGTCGGATCCCAGGGCCGCTGTTCCTCTTCAAGGACAAACACAAAAGCCTTGTAAAGCGGCTGTAAAGCGCGTCAGCCGCCATCCAGATGTGCCCCGCTGAGCGCACCCGGCGGTAGAGCAGCGCATGCCTGAGCCCGTTAGCCCGTCTGCCCTGGCAGCGGCTGTACCTGTGTGTGCTGGGGCAGGCTCTGGACACGCTTCCATGGCGGAACCGGCGTCCCCGGAGGTGCGTGTGATGAAGGGGTTAGTTAGGAGGCTGCACCTCTGCTCTTGGAGCCGCCCTCACACCAGCCCTCCCGCAGCCTCCAGATCCTGGAGCGTCGTCAGGGTCAGCGTTTCCATCTTACGAATGAGAGCGCCGGACGGGCCCCACGCACCCCCTCGCCTTCCTCCTGGCTTTATTCAAGGACGCCTGCTGCAGAAGCGCACAGCCTAGCACCTGGGGGCGGGGCCTTGTGCCGCCCCCTCCCCTGACTGGTCTGGGGGGTCATTGCCCTGCCAGAGACCCACGGCCACGCCCACCTCCCGCCCATCCCTGGGAGGCGGCTTGCCCGCTCCTGGCTGAAGGACCGCAGGTCGGAGGGAAGCTGTGCAAGGCCTGTGCCTGCAGAGCTGTGCTGGCCGTGGCTCTTGTGTGGGGGTTGTGGCGTGTGATCGTCACCTGCTGGGGCCTCTGCATTAGAGCTGAGTCCAGCCCGGCTCCCAGGAGGCGATCTGACGGGCAGGAGGGAGGCCAGACTCAAAGCCCGTCCAGTCCCGCCTTTCCTGTTAGACGCGCGGCCCCGTGTTGGCCAAGGCCGGTCACAGCCCAGACTCCTGAGCCGAGTTTCCATCCCCGTTTCCACGCACACCTCAGCCTCAAACACCCCTTAAAGCTATGGGAGCGGAATAGGCGGTTGTTTCTTATTCCTTTCTTTCGTGAAGTAGATCATTTTGAGAGTGAAGCATCGCATTACATTTTTCCCTTTTTCTCTTCTCTGCCCCAGAAGTCCTGAGGTTGGAGACTTAGGATCATAGAATCTGTGTGTGTGACCCTGACTCTGGCCTAGTGGAGGAGGGCATTTCAGGACAGAGGAAAGGCTCTCTGGGGAGAACAGAATCACGGACACCCCGGGCGCTTCACTGACCCAGGGGGAGGGTCTCACTGTGAAAAGGCCACCCACCCAGGCGCTCCACCAAGGTTGGCTATGCAGGTCAGCGGCCCGCCGCCTGAGGGCTTGCCTGCAACTCCTGGCTCCTCCAGCTGGCCCCTGGGGACTCGGCCTTTTGGAAGTTTATGAAACCCGGTTGTAGTCAGCACGATGTTTTTCAGATGGTGGGACTTACAGAGTCAGTCCAGGTGCCCCCTGACCGTAGTCCCTGCTGTCTGAGCTCCACTTGGCGCCTTTTGCTTTAAGACACGTTCCTCTCTGCCGGGGTTGTCTTGAAAGCTACCGAGACCGGGAGCCCATGGTGGATGGAGCCCCCTCTCGAGTGGACTGCAAAGCCACGTTTTCCTCTCGATCCTGGGCCGGTCTGGGCTACTCTCCCATCCGCCTGCTCCTGATGATCCTGGGATCTGAAGGGCTCGTGGTTTCCTGGCTCATCTTGCCATGGCGGCTTCTTCACTGTGTCCCCACCCACTGACTGAGCCTTACACCACGTGTGTGGGTTTCAGCCCTCACTTCCTGAAGGCCTGAGAGAAGCCCAGGGGGTTCATTTTGGGGCGTCTGTGTTTTAACGATGCTCCCCAGGTGGCCCGCTTGACCGGAGACCTCCGGACCGTTCCCATTGAGCCCAGCTCAGCCGGGCTGTGGCCGTGATCCTGGGCCTGTCTGCCCTCCCAGGCGACGGGGTCCCTGATGGAGCCGGGTCAGAGCACAGGCCACCGGGCGAACCCCATTCACGCCCCCGGCGATGGCTGAGCCACCTTATTGAAATGGCATGTTAGCATTTAAACAATATTAATACTATTTGACTCATTAAACATACAAAGGCAGTTAAAGTGCTTCCATGTGTGCGCTGTTAGTTCTGGCGGGAGACTCCTCAGATGGCTTTATGTGGTTTCAGACAACATTTTAGCACATTCTTAAAATACCCACAAAAGCCTTTATGTAAAAACTCATAAATGTGAACCACATAAAAATTATTTTTTTTCCCCCTGTTTCATGTCATTATGATCAAAGTAATGTAGGTAGGAATAAGTTTCCAAAAACCTGTTGAGGTCCCTTCTTTAATTAATGCTTCGTGCACAGAGCAGGGCCGTAAACAGGGGGACGCGGGCTGTCTGTGCCCCGTGGGCGCCTTGCCCCAGCGGCCAGCGTTCTGGGCGGTGCTGAGCCAGCCCTGCCTGCTCACTCATTCCTGCTCCTTTTGTCTTGGAGCGTCAGGTCGAGACTTGCAGCCACACAAGTCCCCGGAGGTCCCTTTAGGAGGAGCGGAATGCGAGTCTGCGCTCGAGCCGCACCAGGCACCACGGCCCCTGGGGTGCAGCTGCCGTCATCGCTTTATTATGGACCGTACATTCGGACACCACCCACCGGAATACCGTCCCCGCTGTTAAAACCAGTTCTGGGCGTCACGTGGCCCGACGAAGGTGCCGTGATTCCCACCAAGTGGGGAGGAGCCAAGCCCAGCCCAGTCCCCTTGCTGTGCTTCCAGTTACACAAAAAGCAAGCGTCTGGACACAGACCGGAGGGAGTTTGGAAAAATGAGGTTTATGGGGAATGTTAATTTATGGTGTTGGGGGCGAAATGTTAAATTTCTTTTTCGTAGAACAAGGTTGCAATGACCTTTTTTTTTTCTTTTTTTAATTTGGAGGAAAAGACTAGTAACCCCCATGAGACCAGACTCAAGCTTGCACTTGACCTCCTGTGTGCCCCACGTTTTGAACCTAAAGGGCCCTGGCCAGGGTGGCCCACGGGGCAGTGGACACGCAAGGGAGACACTGCCCCCGTGGGAGCCGGGAGCGGGCCGGTTCCGCCTTCCGTACCAAACGCCGCTGTGTGGTTCCTCCGGAGGAAAACAGGAATCAAGGGAGGGGCCTGGAGGGCTCAACCACAGACCGCCTGGTGCTGGGTGAAGGGGCGAGGGCTGTCAATCTGCCAGGCCCTCGGCCTGCCCTGCCCCGAGCCCCAGCACAGAGACCAGAACAACCGTCTGGTCTGGGGGGCAGGTGAGGCTGGGCCCGCGGTGGGTGGAAGGACGCAGACGCCGGCCGGGCTCTGTGCCTCCGCCCCAGGGTGGCCAGTGGAGGGAGGGAGTTGGTGGCCCACCCTTTCTGTCTGCGCGAGAAAAGCCGCGTTTCAGAAGGTGGTGTGTTTTCCCTTTTGACGTGGGGCTGCTCTCCCGACACGCAGACAAGCAGGGAAAACCATGCGTTGGGAGCCAGCCCCCTGTCACCGCTGGGATGGGCATCGGCAGGTCTGCTGTGGGCTGCCCGCTCCTGCCCGGGGTTGCTGCTCTGCTTCCTGGTGGATGGGGGGTGGTGGGGGCACCAAAACCCAGGAGAGCGTGTGGGGGCCCCGAAAGACATGCCTTCCGCTCACCTGCGTGAGGGCCTGGGGCGATCCGGGGGGCCCCGCGTGCATCCAGCCCGCTGCAGGCCGGGCCAGATCCAGGTGGCCCCGTGGACAGGGGGCGTGTCTCGGGCTCTAGGCCAGAAGCCTTACCTGCTGGGTGTTTGGAGAGAGATCTGGAACAAGGGAGAGAGCCTTCCCGAGCACGGTCCCTGAGTGCCCGGCGCTGGCCGGTTTCCTGGAGGTCACTGGGCCCCCACAGCGGGTCTCTTTCTTCTCCCATGCTTTCCCTGCACTGCCGCCCTGGCCTGGAACCGGAGTCCTCCCTGGCCTCAGTCTTCTGACCAACATTCGGCCTGAGGGCCGGCACCTCCTGCTGTCAGCCCACTCCTCGCAGCCGGCTTGCCCGGGGACACGAAGCCATGAGTCTGACCTGACAGTTCATCTGCGTGGGTAGAGTGGTGATGAGTGGTGGGGGCAGCCTGCCTGAGGGGTCCTGGCAGAGCAGGCTCTGGAGTGTGGAGCCTCGGGCACCCAGCCCAGGGGGCCGCCCCGGGCCTGCAGCTCAACAGCACAGGAGCACCTGCCTCCTCCATCTGACTGTCCCTGGTCTTACCCTGGCGTGGATCACACTCTGGGGCCTTTGCACAAAAACTTTTAGTCTGAAAGAGTTTTGGATTTATAGCAAAACTATCCAAACAAGAATACGTAGAATTATTGCACACCCATCACATGCATTCTCTAAAGAATACCATTTACCATTTATATTTTTTGTTATGTAATAGCATCATCGAGGTATGCTTCTGACCGCAGTGGCTTCTCCGGCCCACGGGCTCCAGGGCTCAGGGGCTCAGTAGTCGGGGTGCTCAGGCTTAGTTCCCCTGCGGCTCGTGGAATCTTCCTGGACCCGTGATCGAACCTGTGTCCCCTGTGTTGGCGGAGGGATTCTCACCCACGGGACCACCAGGGAGGCCCTCTCGTGTTGTTTTTGTCACTGAACAGTCCTGGAGTAGGTGGTGTCCCTGTGTCACAAAGAGACCGAGGCCGAGTTCGCACAGCCGTTGGTTCTGGATGAGCCGCCGTCGGGTGGGCGGGCGCAGGCGCGGGCGCAGCTGGTGACTGGCAAGCAGGGACGGGGACCCGTGTCCGCCTGACACCCCACCTGCGCGTTTCCGTGCCTGCCCGCTGCTCACGTCTAAGGCCGTGCACGGACCAGGCCCTGCTGGAGGGACCCAGAGTGTGCCTGCTGCACCTTCCACACGGGGTTAATTGGGGTCAGAGAGGCCACAGACTTCCTGGTAAAGGATGTGTGAGCCGCCAGAGGTGAGCTCCTCCCAGGGTCTTCGTCGGGAGGCACTGCACGCCTTTGCCTCCTGAATCCCTCAGGCCTGCATGCACAGCCGCTGCCTTCTACCCTCAAACTTGGGATCCTCTCCTGATTCTCTCGGCTTCCCTGGCCTTTCCTTGGCCTCTTGCATTTGAGCTGCGTCGGGAGCTCTTCAGTATCGCCGCAGACCTGCAGAGGAGGCCAAGTTCCAGCCTCAGTGTCGCCGCCGGCTGCTCTGAAACACCCATAGGCGCCCCGGGGAGTGCAGGCCCTACAGCTTCCAAGGCAGGGAGAGCCCTGTCTGCGCTCGGTGGGAGGGTCTGGACCGGCGTCACTCTGCTCTTTTCTCTTTCCGCCTGTGAAATAGCCATCTCAAAAGATAGGAATATCAGGCAATACTGATGACTCAGTAGTAAGGAGCCCCATTGAGTGTCTGTTACACGTCACACACGTTACCGGATCCTTCCTTTGAAAGTAGCGTGAAGCCTGGAGAAGTTGAGTCTGCTGCTGGCGTAGGCCGCAGAGCTAGAGTCAGGGGCAGCTCAGATGCAGATTCATCTCAGGACTCCTCGTTCTGTGTTCCTGGCCCCCTGGCCCCAGAGAGTGCCCCATCCTCTCCCCTGCCCAGCAGATGCTCAGGACACAGGCATAAACCACCCGTGGCGTCCCCATAGGGAGGGCCTGTAAACCCAGACGAACATCCAGACGACTCTGGGCCACACACCCACCCCTGGGACCTGGGTCGGCGATCTGTAGTTTGACAGGCTTGACATCTAACAGGATGTGGGCCTGTTTCCTGCAGGTATTTTGAAGGTGGTGTCTCATCTGTCTACCTCTGGGATCTGGATCATGGTTTTGCTGGAGTGATCCTCATAAAGAAGGCTGGAGATGGATCAAAGAAGATCAAAGGCTGTTGGGACTCCATCCACGTGGTGGAAGTGCAGGTAAGGCCCCCCTGGTCTCTGGCCCTGGGGCTGCTTGATAAGGAGATGTTGTGATGTATAAAACCCTGCTCTTCCTGCAAGTGCCCACAGCCACGTGGACAGATAGTCGGGAGTGCAGTCGTCACTGATAAGAAAGATCCCCGGAGGGCTGGGGTACACGTGATTGCCGATTCAGCCCTACATTTAAAAACCGTGTGGGATTTTTACAAGGTCACGGCATGGTGAGGTCTTAGGAAGGGAATGCTCGAATGACCTCAACTCAGGGACCCACTGGGGCTCAGCTCAGGGTCACACGCGAGGTTCCGATCTCCGTCTTGTCCTGCAGGAGAAGTCCAGTGGTCGCACCGCCCATTACAAGCTGACCTCCACGGTGATGCTGTGGCTGCAAACCAACAAATCCGGCTCTGGCACCATGAACCTCGGGGGCAGCCTCACCAGACAGGTGAGCGTGCGGGCAGCGCCCACGCCAGCCCCAGAGCTGGCCGTGTGTGGAGACGTGTGGGCAGCCGCCCCCAACAGGGTCTGGGTGCGGCCTCTGTGACTAATGGGGTCCCCCCGCAGGCCTGTGGGTGATTGCTGAGACTCAGTCACGGGAGATGTTTTCCTTTGGGTCAAGGTATTTACGCTAAGATGCTCCTGTGATGTTTGGGACATACTGCTGGCTACACTTTAGAGTGGATTCATTTCTTAGTTGTGACTCCTGCTCGCAGGTGGCAGAAGTAGAAGTCTAACCAGCTTAAGCAAAAACAGAAACAAGACAGCTCACATACTTGTGAAGTCCCGTCGTCGTCCAGCCCAGCGGGGTCTAAGACTCCCAGTGTGGGTGGGACCCCCAATCTCTGCGTGGGAGCACCTGGCGACCACTGGCCATCCTGGGGAGAGTGTCTCCCTGCCGGCTCGGGCTCCTTGTTCAGAATAGAATCACTTCTGGGGTCACGTGACTGCCTGTGGGTAGAGTTAGACCAACGGGGGGTGTCAGTTTCCTGAAGTGAAATCGGGCAGCTTTTCATAGTTTGGAGGGGTCGGTGTGGGCAGTGTGAGCAGTGATGGCGGCCAGGGGGTCTGAGCAGCAGGCCGCTGGGGGGTGGCCATCAGGGTCCCCAGAAGGAGAGAAGCGGCTGAGCTGGAAGCTGAAGGGCTTCGGAAGAGGGACAGCCTGCTTCAGTCTCCGAGCGGTAACCAGCCTCCCTGGGCAGCTGCCGGGTGCTCACGTCTGCTCTCTGCTCTGCTCCGGCCCCCCCACCCCCAGCAGTGCCCCAGGGACATGGGGTCGCAAGGGAATAACAGTCACCAGCATCCTCCACTCTGCACCCAGGCAGGGCACTCTGCAAGCCCAGAGCATCCGTTCATCTCATACAGAAAAAAACCAGCGTGTCTGGCTAAAGCAGTCCACAGCCTGCTTGAGCCACAGGGTCTGCACGTTGGAAGAGGTCAGGTCGTCTCCAAGCCCGACGGGACGCCCCGTGCCGCCCTCGGTGGCACCCCAGGGCGCGCGGCCCTGGGGTCACTCACTTCCTTCACGTCCGCCTCCGTGGGAAGTGGCACCAGGAGGGAACCTGCCCTCCAGGGTGGGCCCCCTGCCGCCTGGCAGGGGCGAGGGCACCTCACAGGTGTGCAGCTGACTGGGCCACCACCCCCTGCCCCGTCTCTCCCCGTGAACTATCGACGGTCCAGGGATTTCTCATTCTGTTTCTGTGTGGCTGAGGTTTTACCTGTGGACCCGCATTTTGGGTTCTGTCCCTTCTGCCCGTGAGGGATGCGTGGGGTCTCGGTTTCCATCATCCCTGGCTTCGTTGTTCCTTCCAGCTTTGTTCCTGCGCATTAACTCAGATGAACGAGTCTGTCTTCATAGTTGTTCACGGCAAGTTCAGAGCTCTCCGGCATGGCTGTCAGAGACTTGCGTGGAGGAAGTTGCAGGACGCCGGTCTTTAGGGTGAGCTGGTTAGGCTCTCATTCACCATCTAAACAGACTTCACATTTCCAAATAGATGCTGTTTGAGCTGCCTGTGGCTGAATGCCACCTGCCGTTTCCCAGCCAGCTCCCTGCCGTGCTGGGACCAGGGGGCTGCAGGCTCGGCCCCCTCATCCTCGGGTTCCTTTGATGTGGCGAGAAGCCTTGCTTTGCTCGGCTTCCTGTCGCTGTGGTCCGGCGCACCTGGCGGGGCAGGTGGGCTCGCTGAGAGCCTCGTCCTCTGCAGCTCGGGGGCACCTTCCTGCCCACAGCCTGGTGCAGGAAGGTCCTGCATCAGCGCTGCGGACCGCAGAGCCGGTCACAGACCCAGAGAGCGAGGGCCCCACCCTGGCCTACCAGATCGAGACCTCAGTTTCATAGAAGTCTCAAGTAATTTACGTGCCCATTAACATTTGACAGACGTTGCTCTCTGGGTTCCACACCCAGGGCCATCTTGGCGGGGGTGGGGGTGAGGCCCAGTGCCACCACCGACAGTTCTGCAGACCCCAGCAGGGTGTCCTGCGCGTCACTCTACCTGGAGACAGTGTCAGACTGCGTGTTCAGGGCTCAGTCCCAGACGGCTGCCTGCCCGCCTCCCCTTCAGACACACCTTCAGACTCTAGAGTCTAGGTTGTCACCTGGGCTTCTGACCTACTGGCTGCACATCAGAGGTTCCCACGACCCTGTCCTTGGGGTCCATTAATTTACTAGAGCTGCTCACCGAACCCAGAGAAACCTGTTTACTCATTAGCCTGCAGCTCTTTGCAGCGGACGTTTAAACATTACGGACTAACAGCCAGATGGAGAGATCCAGAGGGTGAGGTCTCAATCAAGGCCTGCTGTCCTGGTGGAGTTTTGGGGCCCTGCAGGTGGCGCCTGGAAGCCAGTTGGTTTCTCAACCTGGAAGCTCTCTGATTCCCACCTTTTGTGGGGTTTCACAGAGACTTCCTTGGGCTCAGACGGTAAAGAATCTGCCCACAGTGCAGGAGACCAGGGTTCGATCCCCGGGTTGGGAAGATTCTAGAGAAGGGAGTGACGATCCACTCCAGTATTCTTGCCAGGAAACTTCCATGGACAGAGGAGCCTGAGGACTACAGTCCACGGGGTCACAAAGAGTCAGACACGACTGAGCGACCAACAGACTCGGACACTGCCCGACGGGCATGATTCATTAACTCACGGGCGATCGAGTTGACCTCCAGCCCTTCTCCCCCCGGAGTGGGACTCAAAGTGCCACCCCTCCATCTGTGATCGGTGCCCCTGGCAGCCAGGCCCCATCCTCAGGTGGTTTCCAAAAGTCACCTCGTTCGCATCAACCCATTCGTGGTGGAAGGAGCTTGTTATGAGTGACAGGGTGCTTGTTTCCCCTTTATGGCCCTGAAGCGATTGATTTCAGGGATTGCAGATGAGACCAAATACCATAAAAGATGCTGCCATCGCTGCTCTCACTTAGGAGACTCTAAGGGTTTTGGGATCTGTGAGCCAGGAACCATGGATGAAGACCAGAGGTACACGAGAAATGGAGTTGGGTCATCCAAATGACCAAGGACGTGTGCCTTTCTCTTGCCCATCTTTGGCTTAGTTCTCATGAGCAGCTCGTCTCCAAGATGTCCCTTCCAGGCATGCCTCAGCTGAACTGGGAGCTTGGACCAGGAGGTGCCGCCTCCCCTAGAGCAGCCTTCACTTCCTACTTCACGTGCTGCTTTAAGCTTCTAAGCAAGACCCTTGCTTAAGCGTCCACCTTTAGAACTCGTAACAGGCCATCCCTCGGGGAGGCATCTGCCCCGGCTGGTGTGGGCCGGCGGTGCCTCTGTGTGAGGGCAGAGGATGCGAAGGCCTCGGGGAAGCCGGGCTGGCAGCCCTGCAGCAGCCCTGAGCACGGCCGTCCCCATCTTCAGCCCAGAGCTCCCTGAGGATCCCTTTTAATGTCAGGATTTTTTTTTTTTTTAGTAACATAATTGTACTTTTAATAGCCATTGATTTTTTTTTTTTAACGTGGCAGAAATTTTAACTTAGTAACTTTATTGTTATTTTTGGTTGCTCTGGGTCTTCGTTGCTGGGCACGGGCTTTTGCTAGCTGCAGTGAGCTTGGACGGCTGTTCTTTGTGGTGCACGGGCGTCCCATTGCGGTGGCCCCTCTCGTGGAGCACGCGTTCTAGGTGGGCTTCGGTAGTTGTGGCCCACAGGCTTAGTTGCTCAGAGGCATGTGGAATCTTCCCAGACGCGGGATTGAGCCTGTGCTCCCTACGCTGGCAAGTAGATTTTTATGTGCTATACTACCAGGAAAGTCCTTAGTGACTCTTGTTTTTTTTTTAATTAAGTATATTTTAAATTAGAGGATAATTATCTCACAACATTGCCGTGGTTTCTTCCGTGTGTTTGTGTGTTAGTTGCTTAGTTGTGTCCAACTCTTTGCAACCCCTTGAACTGTAGCCAACCAGGCTCCTCTGTCCATGGGATTCTCCAGGCAAGAACACTGGAGAGGGTTGCCGTTTCCTTCTCCAGGTTTCTTCCATACATCAGCATGAGTCAGCCATGGGTGTGCATATGTCCCCTCACTCTTGACCTCCAGTTCAGTTGCTCAGTCATGTCCGACCCCCTGCGACCCCATGGACTGCAGCATGCCAGGCCTCCCTGTCCATCACCAACTCCCAGAGCTTGCTCAAACTCGGGTCTGTCGAGTGGGTGATGCCATCCGACCATCTCGTCCTCTGTCGTCCCCTTCTCCTGCCTTCAGTCTTTCCCAGCATCAGGGTCTTTCCCCGTGAGTCAGCTCTTCACCATGGTAACTCTTAACTGCGTTTGTGTTGCGGTCACGGGAGCATCTCCATGTTCTTGAACGGAAGTAGTGCAAGGCAGCTGCCTGCTCTGAGGGTCGGAGCCTCAGACTTTCCACGTAGAACCTGCCTGGAGCCACAGGGGGTCTCGGGGGTCACCTTCTCTGGCCTCGGGGCAGGGCTGTCCCCAAACCCTCCCAGAACCAAGGCAAGTGCATGCTGGGCAGAGCCCATCCTTCCGCAAGGAAACAGGCCCTTGTCTTGTAGCAGCACTGATGAGGCGGGGCAGAGGAACCCCCAGGCAGCTGGCTCCCACCACCCGAGGAGTGGTGGAAAATCCTAAATCCGTATCCGGAGGCGGCTTCCTGCATCACTTACCGCTCTGAACTGTTTATAATTCCACCCAGTTTACAGTGACCTGGACAAATATTTAATCCCCAGCCTTCCTAATAGTTTAAATCAGAGCTGTCAGCCCACGGCCAGGGCTTGGTTCCGGCTTGCCATGCACGGCGCCTGCTGCCAAGCCAAACGCCGGCCCGATGAGAGGCTGTCCTCAGCGCGCCGGGCCGGGCCGCGGCCTGTGTGGGTTGCCTTGTGCTCTCGGCCCTAATGGGGAAACTCGGGCTTCTGTCATCATCCTCGCGGCCGGTCACATAACTCATCCGAAGCACGTTAAAGCTGGGGCTGGTTTCCAATGTAAGTAACTGCAGGAGGCGGGCCCGGGAAGCCGTGAGGGTGACAAATCTCAGTTAATGATGCGTAGCTTCTGCACAAACAGGGGGAAATGAGAGTTGTGGGTTTAGCTGTTTGTCCCAGGTGAGCCTTGGGAAAACGCCTCTGGTCCTCTTGGACCGGAGGCCAGGAAAGCCTCCGAACCGGGGGTTCCAGGAAAGCTGAGCGGATCCGTGATAGGGTGGGCGCGTGTGGTGGCGTGGGCTGTCTCCACGGGGCAGGTTGTGAACAGCATGGCATCACTTAGCAGGTGGGGAAACCGGGGTTCTGGCTCTTCAGTAATTTGCCCCGTGGTGACTTAGCGAAGCAGCAGGCAGAGCTGGGACATGAACCCGGATTTGTCTCCTAGGAAATAAAAAAAGGCTGCGTTCTGCCACACTGCATTTTTTGGTCTAGTCTGTCCCCTGTGCCTGGCATTCAGGAGATGCTCAATAAGCATTTGCACAGGCGTCTGTCGCGCTGTCGGCTCAGTGTAGACAGGACGCTGCCCGTGGGTGCCCAGGACTCTCCCGTGGGCAGCAGCCGTGGGCGAGTGGGCCACACCTGCGGAGGCCGGTGGAGGGGCCAGGCCTCCCTGGGCCGTGCTCAGCCGTGCTGCCCTTTGGGTGTCTCTTGTAGGAACCAGGTTGAGCTCATGAGACGCCTGCACCTCCGGAAGCAGTGAGGAGGGCTTTAAGATTTTTAAGTAGTCGACCGATCAGATGTGTGTCTCCAAAAGGTGGCCCTGCAGGTGGAGTGGAGGCCGTTAGACCCGCGCAGGAGAGGGGTGGCCAGGGCCCAGCGGGGCAGCCCCAGGGGCCACAGCGTCTGGCCTGTGGCCAGTGGGTCAATGAAGGGGCCTCACGGCAGGAGATACGAGGAAGGGCAGAGGCAGGAGGAGGAGAGGAGGGACGGGTTAAAGAATCTTGGATGACCCCCAAGGTGTGCGCCCTGGGTTCAGAGGGCTCTTCCCTGGCATGAGTGCCTCCGTGAGGCCACAGTTGCTGACCCTGGGCGTGCAGAGGGATGGCCCCGGGTCCTCGGTGCCAAACCCTCGCTGCCCTGGCCCCAGGGGTCAGGAGCCGCCAGCCGGTCCGAGGGCTCCCAGCGCATCCACACCACAGCCACACCGGCCTGGGCCGCCCTTCCTGGGGTGACCCCAGGTTCCCCATGTTCCTGCCTTCCTCACCTGTCCTGATTGATTTGGCCAGGCCAGGCCTTAGCAGTGGATGCGCGATCTATAGCTGTGGCATGTGGAATCTAGTTCCCTGACGGGATCGAACCCGGGCCCCTGCGCTGGGAGATCGGAATCTCGGCCAATGGGCCGCAGGGAGTCTCCCCGTGCCTGGCCGTGGCTCGGGCTTGGCGGCATTTACCGCGCCCACCCCGTCCCCTCCTCGGGCTTTGCCTCCGTGCCCTCCTTCGTCATATGGACAGTAGGAGCCACTCGCACTGACTGTCTTTCCCTCTTGGTGAGCATGCCAGCCTGGCTGACCTGCTGGCGGTGGGGATGCTCAGACCACGGCACCCTCCCCCGCCGCCTGCAGTCCCGCCTTTGGCGTCCCTTAGGGTCATAGGTCCCTGGAAGACAAAGCAGATACTGTGTTTTGGCAAGTCCCTGCAGCGATGGGGCCGTAGGAGGCAGGTGGGGGGTGGTCCCCGCAGGGGCTCTCACAGCCCATCCTGGAGGGGCTGAGGGCAGACGCTGGCCCCCGGGCCGCCGGCCAAGCACCAGCGCGCCCAAGAGGACGCCGCTCTGTGAGGTCACTGCTGCATGTCAGAGGAACGTGGGAAAAGGCGGGACCGCAGGTCTCTGGAAGGAAACCCACGGGCCGGGCCCTGCAGATGTGCATTTGATTTGTTTTTTTTTCATGTTCTAAATATTTAGCAACAGAGGTGGAATGTCTCGTGGGGTGGGGAGGTGAGGCCAGTCCCCTGGCCCCCGCGTGGCGTCTGCACGCAGTGAGGCTCCAGCTGGGGCCCCTGCTTGCAGGTTGAGGCTGAGAAAGCCGCTTCGACCCTCGCTGGGCAGTCAGACGGGCGCTGTGCTTGAGTGGGGCAGAGGCCCCGTGCATGTCCCGTGACCTGGGGCAGAGCGGCCCCGGCTTGGTCAAGGGGGCGAGTCAGTGTGAGGCTGCCACCCTGGGCAATGCCCCCCAGGAAGGTCGGGTAGAGTGGAGAGGAGATCCGAGGAAGGGCGGGGCAGGGACGGAGCCGCTCGGAATGTCTGAGCCCTGCACTGTGGTCTGGCCTTGATTTTTCCGGTAAGGAGTGTGGATGAGGCTGAGCAAACGGAGAAGTGTTCTGGAGGAAAACAGGTTTTGGAATCATCCAGGCTGTCGTCCCAATCCCGGCCAGTCTCCTTCCAGCTGTGTGACCTGGACAGACCACTTCCCTTCTCTGAAGTTCAGCATTTTCACAAGCGAGCCCATAACGCCCCTTTGGAAAGACTGTTAGAGCAGAAATAAAAGCCACCTTGAGGCACGGGTTCTGCCCAGTAAATAAAGCAGAAGCTGTTGCTGCTAGGACTGTTACCATGCAGGCCAGGCTCTGCTTAATTTTTCCTGAACTGGGCTGACGGAAGCTCCGCTGAGAGGCTGTCCGGCCACTGTCTTCCGGCTTGCCAGCACGCCAGGCCCTGGTCTCCAGCCCTGAGCTGACCTGGCGCCCAGCCCAGGGCCCAGGAGGATGCTGGCCTCAGGCTGGAGCCAGCCTGAGGCGAGTCCCAGGATCAGCGCGGCGGTGGAGCCCGGCGCCACTCTGGGCCCGGGGTGGGTGTCGGCAAGGAGTTAGAAGCTTCGAGGGCCAAGGCCTGGCCCAGGGCTGCAGAGCGGAGCCGCCTGCAGGGCCCCGGAGAAGCACTGCCTGGCACCCTGCTCACATTTTCCCTCTTGAGGAAAACGGCCTGCTTCCTAAACAGGCCCATGTCCCCCGCATCTCCCAGCCGCGGAGAGGAGCCGGGGGTACCAGACGGGGGTGGGCAGGCTGGGCTCTGACTTTAGACTCGGCTGGAACCACCTTGTGGAACATCTGTGCGACCACAGCCCATAAAAATGTTTTCCCCTGGCAGCTGCTTTTATGAGATGTAATAATATCCGCGTTGCAAAAATAGCTCTGTTTTTGGTGGGTCAGCATTGCCAGCGAGCTGACCCTGACCAGGTGTGGAGGGAATCGGCAGGGGGGCCGTGGAAACATATCTGTGTGCCAGGCCCCTGCCCCCCTCCCAGCCCACCCTCTTCCTTCCCTCCCCCGGGGCCCTGCTGGGCCTTTGCCTTGGCTCAGATTCCTGGCCTCGAGCTTCGCAGCCCCTTGGGTCCTCCCAGGGAGTTGGTCTGCTCCCGGAGAAGGCTCGCGCCCCTGCCCAGGCCCCTCTGACCTCTGAGGGCCTGGCAGGGCCAGCCTCTCCCTTTGTTGGAGGAGGGCTCTGATTCTGAAGCAGAGATGACACCCAAGCCGTCCGACACCCAGTGGGGCTTCGCTGACCCCATGGCCCTGAGCCCTTTGCCTCCAGTCCTGGCCTCAGCTTTGGGTGATTGGCGCTCGTTTAAGATGGGATTCTCTTTGAGTTCACTGCCTCCCTGCTTCTCTGGGTGTCCCAGGGATCCACCGTCTGTGCGGAGCTGGGGAAGGAGGGAAACTGATTTGTGGGATGATGTAATTCACTTGGGTCAGAGCCCCAGGCCTCTCCTTGCCCAGAAGAGCAGCCCTGAGTGGCCATCAGGCCAGGCACGGGAGCCTCCTCCCCGTGGGAGGGGAGGGCCCTGGGTGCCAGTGTGTCGTGTCCAGCTCGCCTTTCGGGGTTGAGAGGCAGCCTCCGTCCTTCCCCGTGGCAGATGGGGTTCCCATCCCGTTAGCACGCGTGCACTCCAGCTGTCAGGGCCAAGCGCATCTCACAGATGCTGCAGCTCTGCCGGGGCGGGGAGAGGCGCTTCTCACACCTGAAACGGTGAAGTTCATAGGCATGCGCACCCCCTGTTTTGTGGGGACCCCTGGAATCTCCAAGGATCGAGTCTCCCCAGGATCCTTGGCAGAGTGCCTGAGGCGGCTCAGCTGGTCCTGCTTGCGTCTCGCCGCCTCTCCGGTTCGGCCAGCCCTCCGCAGAGCAGTCCGCCCAGAGCCAGACATCTTCCCTCTCAGAGACTTGGTGTCCTGGCTTCAGAAGGCGAGGACTTGGGTTCCAGACCGTCACTCCACTCTGGTTCCCTCTCTCCCCAGTTTGCCGCGCCGTGACACAGGGCCTCCCATTTCTCCCCAGACCCCTCTGGGGACCCGGGGCGCCTGGCCGTGTGAGCGGGCACTGTGACAGCTCCACTGCCCTCAGCAGTGACGGGATCACTGGACGCACCCCGCCAGGCAGCAGGTTTCAGAGCGCGGCCACGACCTCCCGCGTCCTCCTCCAGGCCTGAAACGCCCACATGCTTTCCCACTTCCTGGGCTCGGGGTGTGCAGACCTTTGACGCAGAAGAGCGTGTCCATGGCTGTCTGAAACCCAGACTGAACCCAGCTGGGCCGGGAGGGGGCCCTGCAGCTCCACCAGGGAAGGGGGTGGGCATGCGGCCCCTGACCTGGGCACCAGGAACAGCTTCGTTTTGATCCTGAAAGGTGCGCGAACGCCGTCCTAGCAGTCACCTCGCATTCTTGTCAAGCGAAATCACCCAAAACCCACAAGTCTGTCTGCTGGACCTGTTCCCCATGTTGTTCTCGGCAAGATTAATGTCTGAGCCAAAGTATGTGGTCTGCGTTTGCCCGGGTGCACGCGGTCACGCTGGAGCAGAGGGACCACAGGCCGCCAGGCCCAGCAGGGCTGTCGAGGGACAGGCTCTGTGACGTCTCCCTGCCTCGGTTTCGTCGGGTGCAGGGTGGTCCTGAGGAGGGGGAGACAGATTGAGGCCTGGAAACTCTGCGCCCTGCTGCCGACCGTGTCTCTGGCCCGGAGCAACCCGTCCATCACCTCCACCCTTGATGCCCCTGGCGCCGCCCCATGAACCTTGTCAGGCGCGCCTTCCCTTAGGTCCTGCACAGACAGACGGACCCAGGGCCTGGCAGGGAATCCTGCTGGCTGCCCTGGGGAACCGGCAGGCTGTGGTCCAGCCAGGGCCGCGGGATCCTAGGTGGGAAGCTGCCGCAGGGACGCGCTCTCGGGGAGCCTGTGTTCCTCAGCCCAGCATCCCCGTCACATCGTGTCCATAGCCAGCCCGCGCTGGCTCCTGGAGCATCTGATTTGAAAACGTGCCAGGAGATGGGTTTTTGTTTTTACTGGTCCCATCTAAAGTTGTCTGGATCAGCGTCAGGCCAGTGTTTAACTTCCAACTCCAGTCTTCCTTCTGTTATGAAAGCAGGGTCAGCCTCTGCCCTCCACAGAGTTCCGGCACCTCTGAAGCGTGCTCTAGCTTTTCAGGGATGTCTGTGTCACGGAATCAGATTTTAAGATTCAGTCTGAGCCTGAAGCCTCGTCATTTTAAATGACTTGGTTCTCTCCTACCACCACCTGCTTCCAGCTCTGCCTCTCTCTTAACTGGGTCTGTTGTACCTTTCCCAGCCCTAAAGTCACCCTAAAGTTCATCGGTAAGAGAAGTCAAACCAGGTGAGGCGACGGAGGCCTTTAGCATCTGAACAGACCACCGCCCAGCGCAGGCGTCTGCCCTGCCTGTTCCGGCTCTGAAGGAAGTTAGCCGTCCACCTTCACTCTCTGTTCTCACTCATCTGAGCTCATCCTGAGCTCTCGGCTGATCTGGTTCCTGTCCCGTCGTCCTGCTTCTTGACTGCCTGTGTGTTAAGCTCCCAGAGTTTATTTCAGTAACGGTGCTAACTGCAGTGTGGTTCCAGTCAGGTCGACCAGCGTTTGTGCACTTAGTAATCTGCTCGGCGACTGTGAGGGTGAAACGGGTACATCCGCCCTTAAGGGATATGTGATCGTGGCGAGAAAGAAGCCCTAAACCTGGGGAGGAAGTTGGGGGAGAGTCGTGTTGTGACTCGGCGTTCATGTCAGGGTTCCCTGCGCCTGCTCCCCGTTCCCGCCGGCCCTCGGAGGGCGCATCCCTGCGGAAGGGCCACATCTACATTGTTAAATACTAAAGAGACACGAGCTCAAAAAAGTCATTGGTTTGGACAATTTGGAAAATAGCGGAGGGCCTTTGAGAGAATTATTTGAGGAAGAAGAGTACTGAGATGAGTTACAGGAAGTCGGGAGAAAAGAGCTGTGTTCCCTCGACAGGCATGGCACGGAGGAAGGCAAGGATTCGGTCTCCAGATGGCTAAACGGGGGTTTTTATGCAGCGTTTTCACAGCTGCAGGTCGCATGTGAAAGGCCGCCTGGATGGATGGTGTGCATCCTTTTCTGGCCATGCACTCCCCAGGAAGGACCGCACCTTCAGCAGGAGTAGACAGAACGCAGGCTGGGAAGTGGGCACGGCGTTGATCCGAGCAGGCTCTGCCTTCCCCGCCCGTGTGACCTTGGGCGAGTCTCCCCTTCAGCCTGAGTCTGGGGTCCCCGGTCTGACGCCTGGGGTCCCGTCTGACACCTGGGTTGTCAGCCCCACCCCCCACCCCCGTAACTGCCAGGCACGGCCGCCACTGGCAGGCGCCTTGGAGGCTCACCCGCGATATCAGGGCCTGAAGCCGCGCGAGTGCCCTCCTGCCGTGGAGCCGGGGAGGGCTGTGCTGTGGGCCCGAGATGGCCCTGGAGACAGGCCTCTGACCTTGCGTTGGCCCTCGTGCCAGGCTTCCCACGGCCCGCCCCCTGGGGAGAGCAGGTTCTGTGCAGCCCCGGCGGCCGCCGCCGCCCGGTGCTCTGACTCAGCCGTGTTCCCGTTCCCTTGCAGATGGAGAAGGATGAGACTGTGAGCGACTGCTCTCCGCACATAGCCAACATCGGGCGCCTGGTGGAGGTGAGTGGCCACCTCCCGGGCAGCTTCCCGCCAGCTTCCAGCCGCGCGGTGCCCGTTGCTGGGCCCCGCCTGGTGTCTCTGCGCCTTCTGACCCGCTCACAAGCCGGGCTCAGCGCCAGAGGCCCCTCCTCTGCCGTCCCCCAAACACGCGCACCCAGAGGACTCAGCACGGGAACCCCTCAGCCCTGCCCCCCCCACCGAGTGCGGGTGGGAGACACCAGCTACCCCTCAGCGCCCCCCGTCCCCACGCCCTCCGGAAGAAGGGGTGCCCTGCAGTTGTCCCCGAGCCCACGGGAGGGCATGAGGGGCAGGCCAGGCCCTGGCCGGGGGCTCCCGCACCCCCCCGTGTGGCCACCACGGGGACTGCAGATTGCCGGTGGGGCGGGCGCCTCCTGACCGTGCCCCTGACTGGCCGCCTCCCTTCCAGGACATGGAGAACAAAATCAGAAGTACGCTGAACGAGATCTACTTCGGGAAGACAAAGGACATCGTCAACGGGCTGAGGTAACGTACCCACGAGCTCAGGCTGTGGGACCCGGAAGATGGGGGTATGGGTCTGAGGTCACCGCCTAACAGCTGCACGGCCTGGGGCCGCAGTCTCCTCCTCTGTAGACCAGGGCCAGAGTGCCCGCCCGACGGGCGTTAATGCAGGTTTGTGAGCTGAAGCCCCGCGTGCAGGACTTGTTCTCAGGGTAGACGTGCGTGCCGATCTCCTCCGTTTGTGTCTCCTGGGGGCCATCCGCCTTCACGGCTTTCATGCCCTCGTTCCTGCAGCCACCTCTCAGTCCCCCGGGCCGAGTCCTGCCTGAGGTTCTGCCCAGACCCACTGGCCCTGGGACCTGAGGACCCCATGGTCAGACCCTCCGGCGCAGTGGGGAGCGCAGCCTCCGGTTGGCCAGGTCTCAGGCAGCGGTGCATCCCCCAGAGAGAGCCCCGGCCCGCTGCCTTCTGCCAGGGGCCCGGCTCCGTGACCTTAGACCAGGGACTCCTCTCGGGGGCGTCCTGCCCGTCCAGGAGCT
Organism: Dama dama; assembly: GCF_033118175.1. Classification (NCBI taxonomy): domain Eukaryota; kingdom Metazoa; phylum Chordata; class Mammalia; order Artiodactyla; family Cervidae; genus Dama; species Dama dama. Next base: position 2,861,790 of record NC_083688.1, on the reverse strand, counting down.
GGGGCTGGGGGCTCGTGCTCCACCCTTGGCCCCTAGCCCTGCCATTCCCCTGTGGACAGACCCCTCCTCTGGGCCAGGCAGCAGCAGGAAGTGGCCTGGGGGCGGCCTGGGTTTGAGTCTGTCCAGAGGAGACGGTTTAGTCTCTCTCTCACACAGCTGTGAGAGTGGCGCTCACTCTGGACTCGCCTTTCTGATTCCCCGTCTGTGGGGAGCCTGGTCTGGCCCTGGGGGTTTACTCGCCCGCTCACCCCACACGGCATTGCTCTCCTTGGGCTGTTGAGCCTGGGGCATCATCTCTGCGCAGAGCTTCCCAGCCTGGGGCCCCTGCATCCTCCACGCCAGACACACCCATCGGCCTGCACCGTACCGGGTGACGGCTGAAAACCGGCGGCCCCCCACTTTCTCCGCGCTGGGGCCCCTCCGCGGCCCTCACTCTGCACACTCTCTGTAGATCTGTTGACGTTATCCCTGACAACCCCAAGTTCCTGCAGCTGCAGAGGGAGCTTTCCCAAGTGCTGACGCAGCGCCAGATCCACATCCAGCCCGATAACTAAGCCGCTCCAGGTACCCTGCCTGAGAGGCCTGAGCGCCGCCCCACGTAACAGGACTCACCCGCCCGCCGAGACCCCGCCGGCCCCTTAAACACCACTAACTCGTGTCCGCTCGGCCGGGAGCCGCCCCGTAACTGCCGACTTTGCCCTGCGCGACGCGGGCCCGGGTCACGTGTGCAGTGTGTGTGCTTGGCCACTCCGGGCAGGGCCGCGTGTGGGGCGGGCCGGCGGGCCAGGGCACGGTCACCACGCTCGGCCGGAGGCTGGGGCGGCCTCTGTCTGCTCTGTGCGCAGCCGGAGCTTTGCCACCTTCCCACCAAGGATCCCAGAAGCTCAGAAAGACCCCAGGAGGGGTACTGCCCTGAGGCTGAGGGGGGACACAGAGCCAGCTCTCTTAAGACTCTGCGACCCCATGGATTGTAGCCTGTCAGGCTCCTCAGTCCATGGAATTCTCGGGGCAAGAATACTGGAGTGGGTAAAGATTCTCTCCTCCGGGGATCTTCCCGACCCAGGGATCAAACCCAGCTGTCCCACATTGCAGGCCGATTTTTAATGTCTGAGCCCCCAGGGAAGCCCAGAGCAGGACTGTAATGTCTGAGCCAGGCCTGGTGCCCCCAGGCCCCCTGCAGCCACCGGGACCAGCATCACCCCCTGCCCTCGATGAGCTGCGGCCGTCCTGCTAGACACCTTACAGCTGACAGAAGGGAGATAGTCTTGCTTGTGGACAACGGCCGAGAACCGTGACTTGAGCATGTGTTGGATACAGATGTGCAGAAGCTGTCAGCATCCCCGGAGACGAGGAGGGAAACTGGGTTTAATATCAGGCGTCTGGAGACCGGAGCCCGGGCCTAGGGGCTTCCTCCCAGGCCCGGGAGCTGGACGTGGGGCCCCGACCCAGAAGAGGCTCGGGGGGCTTTCACGGGGGGCGGCCCTTGTGCAACCAGGGAGGGCTGCTCTGCTGTGGCTGCAGCGGTCTGGTCTGGGTGCACGCCGGTGTCGGGCCTGGGGCGTCTCTCGGCCTCCAGCCTCGTGCTGGGATCATCACCTTCCCATCAGAACACTAAGTCCCCTTTTAAAGGTGTTCCATTATAGTACAGTTCCCCCCAGCTCCTCCGCTTCTAGGGTGGGTCTAGAATCTTCTGGACCCCTCCCCTTAGCCAGGCCCTGTGGGGACAGAGGACTCCCCCTGCCCCCCCCATCCCCTGCTGCCCAGCCTGGCACCTTCTGTCCGGGACACACACACGGCACCTCCTGCAGACACTGGTGCCCGGTGGCTTGGCCGTGACCTGAGCTGCTTCCCCTAAACAAGCGCTCTCCCCGCACGCCTCCAGCCGCTCCAAGCCTAACCTCCTGTCCCTTACCGGTCCTCCCTCTGGACATTTCTCCTGGGGGTGGGGGGTGCTGGGTGCAGCCCAGGCCTGGTGTGCCCCTCCCAGAGGAGCCAGCACGCACTGCAGCCAGGGAGCCATGGGGGCCGCCGCGGTCTCCTCCCTCGGGAGCTGTGGAGGAGCCCGAGGGCCACCAGGCCGCCCGAGCAGAGCAAGCACTCAGGAACGCATGTTGTGCGGCATCAGCCAAGATGTCAGCGTTTCTCATGGGAGGTTTCTGGCTGCACGGGGAGCCTCTGAGAGTCTTGTCTCTGCCGTCCTCTTTACCTTCTCGAGGGCACTTCCCAGGGTGTTCTCAGGCTCAGGGGCCAGCACTCCATGTGGATGATCCTGGTCCTACCTCATTGTACTTAAGCCACGTTTGGCGCTGGCTGGGGGGTTATTTTTTGTTCTCCTTCCCTTTCTGCTTCACGGCCAGTGCGCATCAAGCTTGCGGTTCCTGTGGCTCCACAGTGGTCCTGCCAGGCAGCCTGCCGCCCTTGCTTTCTACTGCCTTGAGACTGTTCTAAAGGTTATACGTAGTTTAATAAGCCCCTGGCTAGCCTGTACACTGGGAAAACTTGACCAGGATCACTAAGGTCATTGCCAGGGGTATTTCTCAGAGCCTCAGTTTCCTCATCTGTAAATTGGGACTAGTGCTCGGACTCCTCTGTGATGCTTGTGAGAGTTAAGTGTGCTTGAGAAGCACTTACAAATGATGAGTTACACGTCGTCCACAAAGCTTAGCTCTTGCTCGCCTTGTCTAACCCGTGTCGCTGCACTCACGTGAACGTTTGCACGAATCCAGGAGTTGACCCGCAGCCACTCAGCTGCATCGTGCTTGGAAGCCCGGAGCCGCTTGTGGCTCAGGCTGATGTTGTGACGTGTGCGCGGAGTCCAGGTCACAGCCAGCCTGGGGCAGAGCTGGGCTGTGGCCTCCCCTGCAGGGCCCGGCGAGGTGCTGAGGGGCCAGCCTCCGGCTCTGGGCCCCTCCGCACCCCCCGACCTTCCCGCACGGCTTGCGGCTCCACTCCTAGAGGCGACGTGGGTGGAGGGGCGCCTGGCCCCGTGACCCTCCCACCCTGGATGCACCGCATGGCAGCTCTCCCCTTTTCCTTTCCTCTTCTACCCACTCATGACGATTCTTACCCCCTCCACCCCGCAGGTCTGTGCAGACTTTTGCAGACAAATCAAAACAAGAAGCTCTTAAGAACGACCTGGTGGAGGCTTTGAAGAGAAAGCAGCAGTGTTAAAAGCCTCTGCTTCCCACTGACCGGAGACGCCGTGCGCTGTTAGGCTCCTTTCTTAGACACTGCTCCCTCCCTCGTCCCTTCCCTCCCCGACAGGTCACATAACAACTCGCATCACCACCGCAGCGCCATCTCTCCCGAGAATAAACCCGGTAAACACCCCTGGTCTCGGAGGCCTCCTTCCCCCACCACGTTTTGCTATCACGACTCGGTATTCCCATAGAGACCGCGTTTTCTGTCCGCCCCGGCCCCCCGTCTCCCCACCACCCATTTATAGGCATAAAAATACACTGTCTGTCTGCCTCCCTCCCCTCCCACCTTTTTGTTACATTGGTGTAAAAAATGTAAAACAAAAAAATTTTATGAAATAACTGTGGTGTGTGAAAGATAGAAGAAAAACTGGAAATCTGATTCCACGTGTGTTTGGGAGTTGCTTGGGGTTGGGGGCCGGGCGGGGGACAGGGGACAGCTCTGGGAGAAAGGAGAGGTGGCCCTCGGCACGGTCCCGCGGAGACCACGCGGTGGGGGGCGGGGACTGCGGACCGTCCTGCTCTTCTGGCCAGGTGCTTTTCTGTCAATTTTTATGGAATGCAAAAGGAGTTTTTGTTTTATTTTGTTTTTTTGTAAAGCTTAAAAAAAATCTACATCTTATACTTGAGCTTCCATACTTAAAAAAAAAAAAGAAAGAAAAAAAAGAACAAAAAAAATAAATAAAAAGAAACTGGGACGCAGTTAGCCTTGTGTTTTTTCTCGCCTGCCTCACTTTCCAAGGATGTGTGACTCTGGCCACCCTGCTGGGGGGCGGGGGGCACGGCGGGGTGTCGGGCGGAGGACGTGTGGAGCCCACGCCGCGAGTGAGCGGGGCGAGGGGTCCCTGCAGGGCCCCAGCTGCTTCTCCAGGCCCCTGCCCCGCCTGTCCTGAAGCTCTGGGGCCGTCACCTGGTTGGGCGTGATGGGGTGGGGGCTCCCCGACCCCGTCCCCTTCCACTGGGCACAGGCATGACCTGTCCGGATGCAGTCCCGGCTTCCACTCTCCCTCTCCACTGGGTCTGATGAGAAAGTTCCCAGGTGGGGGCGCACCTCTGAGTGCAAAGCACCGCTGAGATGGAGGCGGGAACGAGAGACCCTTGCGCGCAGCGCCTTTGGAGAACCTTCAGGTGGAGAAGATAAGGGAGGTGGACAGGTGCAGGCCGATGGAGCCAGGGCCAGCCCCCAAGGCGGGCTGCCGAACTGACCTCCTCACGGGCTCCCGGGGGCAGGACGCCTGGCTCAGACAGCGAGTTCATTGTCAGTAGGTGTTCAGTGCTGGGGTCAGGAGTAACACTTGAAAGCCAGAAGCTGTAACTATGATGTATGAGAGGCCTGATCTTACTATTCTAGAATCTCCCGTCACTGGAAGGGCCATCGCTGCTGTTTTCTGGCGCTGGGTCAGGCTGGTGTGATGGGGAACCACGGGCTCAGAGACCAGCGGTCCCCGGCGAGGGGCAGCCAGAGGCAGGTGGCGGGAGAGCAGTGTGAGCCCCTGGCTGAGGGCCACCCCGGCCAGTCCTGACCCTGCTCAGACGAGGGTGGGCACCGTGGCGGCCTCCTGCAGAGGGACGCGGACTGAGGGAGCCACATGGGCTGCGGGGGGCCCACCGGCTCTCTGGGGCCCCCTGCCGCTGGTGGTGGCTCCAGGGGCGCACGAGGTGCTTGCTGGCACTTGACGGATGACGGGAGGCCGCTGAGGTGAGGGAGGCGCGGCAGCAGTCCTGGGCCCGGGGCGTCCGATCTTGCCCGCCTTCCGATCTCAGCCCTGCCGGAGTCGCCCTGGTGCGCCTGGCACCCGTGACGGTCCCCGTTTCTAGAAGCACGAGGGCTCCGGCAGGTGACCCGGGGATTCCGTCTGCACGGCCCTCCCACTGCTCTCTTGCTGCAGCCGTGACAGGCCAGCCTCTCGGATGGAGCCCATCCTGAGCCCTGATTCCAAGACTGTCCTCAAACCTTCATTCGTTCAGATCTTGGAGCAAGCAGCCGCCGTGCTTCAGGGCGGGTCCGAGGGGACCCTTCTTCGGCAGGGTAGCCCAGGCCTGTGGGCCTGCTCTGGGCTCCTCTTCCTTCTGCGGTGCCGCCGCCTCCCCGCAGCCCGGGGGCCGGGGCAGCCTTTACTCTAAGCCCTCCGCACAGGCAGAGGCAGGCGCCCGCCCCCCAGGTCGCCGTCCCCTCACTCACCCTACTCCCTTGGCTGGCGCCTCCGAGAGGGGACCTTGTTCTCCTGACCAGTGATTGTTGTTTGTTAAGTATCTATAGCAAAATCTTACAAGACAAGTGTGTCTCATTCCAAACAGTATTATTAAACGTGATGAATTACATATTAATTATAGAAGTGAAATATTATAAATTAAAGTGTGCCATCATTTTTTTCTCCATGTAAAAATCTGTAAAACCTTCAGCAGGAAATCCAGATTATACGTAATCACACCATGTCATACTTCAAACAAAACTCCCACCTCACAACAGGTGTTTTGTGTGAGAGCTTTCTTACTGATTCTGCAGGTCACTTTTCAGCTGTTCACAAAACAGGTGGTCTATTGATATTCTTTTAAAATTCATTGTTGAAATTTTTTCTTGTTTTATAAAAAGTTTGGACATAATTCCTATCACTTCAACTCTAGCTTTTTAAAAAGATGGGAATTTCAGAATATAAATAGTATTTTGTATAAACTCATAGTTTAAAGAAGTTTTCTGAAATATATTTAAATGTGGGACAGTATTTTAAAGACTTTGCTTGAATTTCCTACTCTTATTTTCTTAAAATAAGTAATTTAAAGTATTACTTCAAATAATAAAATATTACTTCATGAACACACTCATATGACCGTTCTCTACCTTTCTTGTGAATGACTAAATGATACCATGTATATGTGTGTGCATACGTATGGATACGTGTGCACATGCATGTGCATACATACGTGTGTGTGTGTGTGTGTGTGTCTCTGACAAGTCTAGTGAATGAAATCCTTTACTTCCTCCACACACCTGACCACCCATTCTTCACGCATATTGGGCACTGAGATGATTTTGTAATAACTATGTATGAGTGACAGTGTTGCAGGATATATTTTCATAACCCACAACTTTCCATTCAGGATTTAATAATAGCTGACATGATATTTATTCAGATGGCTTTACTGAGATATAATTCACATTCAGCTCACCCATTTAGTGTTCCAATGCAGGGGCTTCCCTGGCGATCCAGTGTTCAGGACTCCTCACTTCCTCTGTGGGGGACCCAGTTCTGATCCCTGCTCGGGGAAGTAAGATGCCACATGCTGCGTGGCAGAGCCGTAAAAAATAAAGTGCAGAAATCCATTGTTTAATGGAATCACTCTACTGTACACCTAAACTAACACATTTTTCAATCAATTATACTTGGATAAGGAGCTTCCCTGGTGGCTCAGTAAAGAATTTGCTTGCAGTGCATGAGACCTGGGTTCGATCCCTGGGTCGGGAAGACCCCCCGGAGAAGGGAATGGCAACCCACTCCAGTACTCTTGTCTGGAGAGTTCCACGGACAGAGGAGCCTGGCGGGCTGTAGTCGATGGGGTCACAAAGAGTCAGACACAACAGAGAGACTAACACTTTCATACTTAAATAAAATTTAAATATTTATATATAAAATAAATAAGCTGTACAAATCCACCAGTTGTGTGACGGTTACGTGTCTCTCTCTCTTTGACTGGGGGCTCCTTGAGGGACTGTGTTTCAGGCATTCACTTCACTCGCTCATTTGTTCACCACTGTCCTGGGGACACAATGGGGACGGGGGATGTTGGTGTACGGTCTGGTGGAGGAGGGAGATACTTGCCAACAAGTCTTCCGAGCACTCACGTGCGCTGGGTGAACAGCCTCTGCTGGGTGGCTGTCGGGTGGCACGGGGCTGGGGCACAGATTCGTGGTTATCCTCTGGACTGAGTTAATCATGGGAAAGGCAGTCCCGCAGTTCAGTTGCTCAGTCGTGTCCGACTCTTTGCGACGCCATGGACGGCAGCACACCAGGCTTCCCTGTCCTTCACCATCTCCCGGAGCTTGCTCAAACTCATGTCCATTGAGTTGGTGATTCCATCCAACCATCTCATCCTCTGTCACCCCCTTCTCCTCCTGCCTTCAGTCTTTCCCAGCATCGGGGTCTTTTCCAGTGAGTGGGCTCTTCACATCGTGTGGCCAAAGTACCGGAACTTCAGCTTTAGCATCAGTCCTTCTAATAAGTATTTCCTTTAGGATTGACTGGTTTGATCTTGCAGTCCAAAGAACTCTCAACAGTCTTCTCCAACACCAGAGTTCAAAAGCATCGATTCTTCAGCACTCAACCTTTATGGTCCAACTCTCACATCCATACGTGACTATTGGAAGAACCATAGCTTTGACTAGGCAGACATTTGTTGGCAAAGCAATGTCTCTGCTTTTTAATACACTGTCTAGGTTGGTCACAGCTTTTTTTCCCAAGGAGCGAGAGTCCTTTAATTTCATGACTGCAGTCACCATCTGCAGTGATTTTGGAGCCAAAATAAAGTCTTTCACTGTTTCCATTGTTTCCCAAGTATTTGCCATGGGACCGGATTTCATGATCTCAGTTTTTTGAACGCTGAGTTGTAAGCCAGCTTTTTCACTCTCCTCTTTCACCTTCATCGGGCGGCTCTTTAGTTCTTCGCCTTTTGGCATCAGGGCTCTTTAGCTCCTCCCCACTCCCTGCCGTCGGGCTCACACTGATGAGGTTGACGCTTGGACATGCAGCTCCTTCTGTTTCAGGGAGCCCTGTGGTCCCACCATTCCGCCCCCATGAGAGCCAAGTGCAGCAGGAGGAGGGGTGAAGAGGTGACTGAAGATTTCTCCTTTTTCTTAGCTTCGGGAACTGAAGGCCATGCAGCCAGGGCAGAAAGGCAGTCCACCTCTGGGGCCTCACTGGCCAGTGAGCACGGCCCAGTCTGGGCAGTGGAACCGACTGATGGTCAGACTGGTCCGCCCACTTTGCGAGGAACCCTGTGCCCGTGTGGGTGGACACGCTGATGAGCCTTCACCTGGCAGACCTGCCTTGTGCGTCCACTGCCCCAATGGCCTCTGTCAGACAGGGCATGCCCATGTCTCCACCATCGGACTGGCTGAAGAGGAAAGAACCAGAGCTCTCATTAGACTGGGTGGTGCCTGCAAGCAAGAGCCATCACCCCACCAGATGGGGTGTTCCCCAGAAGGAAGGGATTATGTCAGCCCCACCCCCAGGGCAGGGGCTGTGCTAGTTTGTGTCCCTTCCCCGCCCAGCTCGGGCCCGCCGGCACCTGGCTTCACGCTGAGCCCCCAGGTCCTCTGGCTGGGGGGCCACCGGCCCGGCCACAGCCCTGGGTGGAGCCAGACCCTGGCTGCAAAGGGCACTGAAGCGGCTGGCACGTGGGCATGAGAGGTGCTGCTCAGGATGGTGGGCAGGGGGCCCGGGCCAGGGTGGGCCCCACGGGCAAGGGTGGGGCTGGGCCCCCAGCCAGGGGCGGGGCCTCTGACGGCTGCGGCGAGGTGGGGGGGGGCGGGGGGTGCAGGCTGGCGTCTGCAATGAGGGGCCTCACACCCATGGAACTGCTTCTGGCCCCAGGCCCCGGCACGCTGCTTAGCTCTTCAGAGCCCGTTTTCCCATCTGGAAAATGGCCACGATGACCGCACCTCCCTCAGATGGGGCTGTGGGGAGCAAGAGCGCACGGCCTGGCCCCACACAGCGTGTGCTCAGCAAACATCAGCTGCAGGCCAGGTGACACCGGGGGCCCCGCAGGCCCGGCCCTCGCCCCGCTGCCCAGCTGAACCTCAGAGGGGGCTCCCCAGACCCCAGTTCCCTCCTCCTCTTCCCCCCACCAAATCCAGCTGCCTGCCCGGAGCCTGGGCATCCGGCCCAGCCCCACCACCATCCTCACAGGGGCCCCACCCGCTCCAGGGCCGCTCCCCCAGGAAGCCTTCCCTGATTGCCTCCCCACTCCTCCAGCACTTTGTACCTTCTGGCCACAGTCCTTCCCTCCACAGCCCGGCAACCATCTCCCCTCCTTGAGGGTGAGCACCAGATGGGTTCACCCCAGATGCCCAGCACAGCACGGGCCAGGGTGGAGAGGAGAGCTGCCTTTGGCAAATTTTTGTGGCACCAGACTGGGCCGGGCATCCCCTGAGGCTGGAGGAGGAAGATGCTGAGACAGGCTCATGCTGAGGCCCGCCTCCTCCCGACCAGCCTTCGGCCTCACCTGGCGCCTCCCACCCCGCTGGCTCCTGGGACCTGGGCGGGCAGGGCACGGTGTGTGGGGCCAGCACAGCGGGGAGCTTTGTCACTGGCCCCCACGGGGCTGCAGCCAAGAGGAGGTGGACTCAGGACGGGGTCTGGGAGACACACCAAGGTGGGGCAGGGGAGCTAGAGCCCGGGGCTGAGCCCTGCCCTCCTCTCCACCCTTCCCGCCTGCAACACCCTTACTTCCCCCAGGTTATCTCCCGCTCATCCTTCTGCCGCGTCACCTCCTCCAGGAAGGTCTCCCCGATTTCCAGGGGAATCTGACTGTCCTCCTCCGCCATCAAAAAATGACCAAAGCTAACCTTCATGGAGCTTCTACTGCCGCCAGACTTGGGGTAACCTCCGTAACCACACCATTTTATTTACTCCTTAGAAGGACGTGTGAAGTGGTGGTACTATCGTCCCATTGCACAAATGAGGTAAGTGTGGCACAGGGAAGCTGAGATGCAGAACCAAGGTCTGAACCTTAACTGTCCTGCTTCTTGCTGAGCGCCGCAGAGCAGGGACCCTGTTGGAGGGTCTTTTCTCGCCACTGTGTCCTTACCACCAGGTATGGAGCCGTCACAAAGAAATAGGTTGAAGAACCCAGAGGCCCGGGAGGCTGGGCAGGGACAGGCCAGCAGACACAGCCCCCTCCGGCCTGGATCTCCCACACTCTGAGCCCTCACGCCCACCTGGGGCCTGACTCCCATCCCTCCCCATTCCCCAGAACCTGGCATCTGGGGAAGGAAGACCACCACAGGCCGCCTGGGAGTACCGTTTACTAGGCCACGTGTGGTGGACAGGGCAGGCCTGGGTGCGCCTGGGCCCCTCCCTGGGGGGTGGGGGGTGCCAAGGGGGTGACGGGCAGTGAGGTAGGTGAGCCATGGGGCTCAGGTACTCTGAGGGGCGAGTGTCTGCTGCAGCCCCTCCCCGGGCTCCAGGGAGAGTGGCCTCCGGCCCCGCGGAGGACAAGTCCCAAGTTGGGGTGGGGGGCCCAAGGGCCGTCCTCCAGGAAGAGGCAGTCAGCCAGGGCTTCAGCTCACGAGCCTTTGGGGGTGCTGGAGGGGCGTTTGGGCCGGCAGTTCCAGGCTCCCCGGCGCCCCCCCGGCCCAGACCGGGGCAGGCAGCGCCGTCACTGCACGCCTCTCCCTTCCTGGGGGCGTCAGGAGGCCCCGGGCACCTCCTGGGCTCAGCCTGGTCCTGCTCAGCCGGGAAGGAGCGGCTGGCGCTCGGATGAGGGGGCGGCGTGCCGGTACATGAAGAACTGCACGGAGATCTGGGGGTCGACGTCAAGGCCCAACACGCGGAGACGGGCAGGTCCCGCCCCGGGGGCCTGCTCAGAGCTGCTCCCCTCTGCCCTCCCTCCCTGCCCCGCACCCTGCTGCTGGGAAGGGTCAGCCGTGGCCTCCCGGCCCCTGTTTGTCCCCCTCGCCAAACCCCATTCATCTGCCAAGTCCAGCACCGGGGTCCTCCTCCCCCAGGCAACCTCCTCTGACCCCAGCCCCACCATCTGGCCTTCCTCCCCCCTCCAACATCCTAGGGGGTCCCCCAAGTGGCAGTGTTGGGGGGCGGGGATCTGGGGACACTAGAGCTTAGCTTTTCTTCATCTCTCTTTGCACCCACCCGGAATGCCACAGACATTAAAACAAGGGCCACATTTACTTCCTCCCAAAGGAGATCAAAGTAACGCCCTGCCTGGCCCCTGGCAAGCCCTTACTGAGCACCCACGGTGTGCAAGGTCCACTGCCGAGGACTTCCAGACACCTCGGCTCATGTGACTGCCCATGACTTGATGAACATCAAGAAGGGGACACGGAGAGTGCTCCACGTCACACAGGACACAGGGGAGCCAGGACTGGAACTCAGCTTTTTCTGTCTCTAATTCACGTGTGTCTCCAAGGTGCAGCTTTACTTTCTCCGGCCTGGATGGGCTGATTTATGCCCTGCTCCCCAGGGCCTTTGCACGAGCTGTTGCCGCAAACATTCCTCCCTTGCCTTTGCCTCCCTAACTTCTCCTTCAGGGCACAATTCAAATGGCACTCGTGGAGGCCTCTGCTGAGCCTCTAAACCTCTAAACCCCTGGTCACACACACTTACAGTTCTTCTCCGCGGTACTCGGTGGCACCGCAGTGAATTACTTATGATTATGTGTGTCCTGTCAGCCTCTCCATTGAACTATAAGCTCCCCAAGGCAAGGGCCATCTGTTCTAGCTCATGACTGGATCTGGTGCCTACAGAAGTGCCCAGAACATGGGAGGTTTGACTCTTGAATGGCTAGATGGATGGATGATGGATGGATGGATGATGCATGGATGGATAGATGGATGGATGGATGGATAGAAGGATAGATGGATGCACAGATGGATGGATGGATGGATGGATGCACAGATGGATAGATGATGGATGGATAGATGGATGCGTGGATGGATAGAAGGATAGATGGATGATGGATAGATGGATGGAGGCATGGATAGAAGAATGGATGGATGGATAATGGATGGATGAATAGAAGGATGGATGGATGATGGATAGATGGATGGATGCACAGATGGATAGATGGATGGATAGATAGATGGATAGAAGAACAGATGGATGCATGGATGGATGGATGGATGGATGGATGGATGGATGGATGGATGGGTAGATAGATGGATGGATGGATGGATAGATGATGGATGGGTAGATGATGGATGGATGCACAGATGGATAGATGATGATGGATGGATAGAAGAAGAGATGGATGTATGGATGGATGCATGCATGCATGGATGGATGGATGGATGGATGATGGATAGATGGATGCATGGATGCTGAAATTGTGTACAGGGGAGGCTGCTGCAGCCCCAGCGCCCCACCCGCCCTCACACCCTGAAGGATACGATGGTGTCGAGCAGCAGGACGCCCAGGCTGCCCACAAGCCAGGGCAGGTGGTGTAGCACGTAGCTGCCCTCGCTCTGGCCCTCCTCGGGGTTTTTGAGCAGCACACTCAGTCCATACAGCGTATTCCCCAGCATCACCAAGGCGAACAGTGAGTACGAGATTCCCTGGGTCGACTTCCGCAGGAACTGGAGGCGGAAAAGGAGAGGGTCAGAGACCTCCAGCAGTGTTCCTGTCTCTCTGGACCGTAACTGTCCACGTGCCCGTCTGCCCTGTTACACTGAGCTGACTGCACAGGGTGTGACTAGCGCCCGACACAGGCCTGGGGCCCAGACCGTCCCTTCCAGGGCCTGATTCCTCATCCCCGCTCCAACATCCTCGCCCAGGTCGGCAGGAGATCGAGGCTGTGCTACCCTGCTGGCCCCAAGCTGCCCGCTCCCCAGCCCCATGCCAGCTCAGCTCAGCAAGCCCCCACGGCCCTGGTTCCTCAGCCTCTCGCTCCCACCTGACCTCCTACCTCCCCGGGGCACGCAGGGGTCCTGTACCCCCGGATAGCAGCCTGGCATCTCGTGCCCATTCCCAGAGGCAGACACTGAAGCTTGGAGAACCGGATTCCATTACCCAAGCCAACAGTGAGGGTGGACCAAACCTGCTCCACGAAGACCCCGCACCCCCGTGCTAGCCCTTCACCCAGGGGCCCAAGCTGCCCGTCGGCCCTGCCCACGGCCCTGCCCCCCTGCCCGCAGCTCACGTTGGTGCGGATCTGAGGCAGCCGGGAGAACAGGTACAGCACGCTGGACACGGAGCCGATGACGAAGCCAATGATCTCCTTTCTCGTGAAGGGCTGAGAGGGCGGGGGAGGCTGCTCGGTGCCCAGCAGAGGCCAAGGGTGAAGGGCAAGGGCCCCAAGCTCCCTTCTGGGGAGCGATCCCCCCGACCATGTGGCCCCAACCCCACTCCACCCTCTCACGCCCGCGTCTCACCTTATTGCCCGGCTCCACGGACAGGAGTGTCCGCCCCTGGAAGACTTCCCTCGGGGCAGCCACCGAGCCAGCGCTTCTCAGCAGCGGGGTGGTACACACCACGCCCAGGATGAACAAGAGCAGAGAGTTGATGGGGGCAGACCCTGGACGTGAGGTGGGGGGACGCTGAGGTGAGGGGTCTGAGTGCAGGCAGACAGGCGGGGCTGAGTCCTGGCCTTGCCCCTCAGTGGCTGTGTGACCTTGGGCAAGTGACCTAACCTCTCAGCTTTCATCCTTCATCTGCAGGATGGGTATAACGAGAGTACCCTTCTCCTAGGGTTGTAAGGGTGACTCGGTGAGGGCGATGGGGGCAGGAAGGGGGTTACGGAGCATGGAAATGCTAATGAAGCCCCACCCCATGTATCTGGGTCATTTCTTGTAAAGCCCGGGATCTGACCCCTTGGGAACACTTCAGGGCAGCGATGGCCTGTGGGCCGGGTGCAGAAGAGCAGCCGACGCTGTGTTCATTGAAGGAGACTGTGCGCGTGACAGGGACTCCCCGTGTCCCTGCCCAGGCGTGCTCACTGCCCTCTATCTCGGTTCATCAGGGCATCAGGCCGCGGCGGTCAGATAAGGCCAGAGGAAGCCTTTCTGGGGTTCGGTGTACCACCAGCCACAGGACACCGCCTCCCCCAGGCCCCCGACGCCCAGGGGCCCCTGCACTCACGCGGAGAAGGGCGCTTCTTAAACTTGTAATAGAAGTACAGTGACAGCATCAGCACGTCGGCCAGGACGTAGTACACGGCCGTGTAGGTCTGCAAGGGGGGCCAGGGCGCTGGCGGCGGTCCCAGGCGTGGGGGCCACACGCCAGCACCGGGCAGCTCGGCCTCATGCCGGCCGGGTGGCCCTGAGCCTCAGCGCTCGGGACTCCTGTCTGCAGGTCTGGAACGGAGCGGGTGGCAATCCCTAACCTGGCAGAGCTAGACTTCAGGTAGGGGACGGCCTGCAGGTGCCTGGCCGGGCAGAGGGAGGAATCGGTGGCCGGGGTGACCAGGCAGCACAAAATGGGGCGTTACAGTCCAGCCTGACCCGGGAGCAGGTACTCACGGTCCCCCTCGGGGAGACAAGAGGGTCCTGATTTCAAGTCTCAGCTCCACCCAATCACAGGAGAAGGGAAAAGCTTCCTCTTGCAGGGCCCTGGGCCCTGAAAGCTCCATCAGGCTCTTAGCACCTCAGAGCTCAAAGCCCCCAGCCACTGTCTGGTTTGATGTGCTCACTGTGTAGATGGGAAAACTGAGGCCCACCGGAAGGCAGGGACCAGCCTGTCGTCACGGTGGGCAGCAGGCAGAGGGGGGCCCTCACTAGATGGAAGGATGCCTCTGCCGCGGCTGTCCCTGGCAGCCCACCCTGCCCGGGGGCCGGCCCACCTGCAGGGGCAGCTGGTCAGCAAGGAAGGAGCCAATGAGATTGCAGGAGTCTCCGCCGATCCAGCCCAGGAGGAACCACAGCGACAGGGCCTGGTCCATGTTGCCCGTCTTGCAGGCCTTGATGTACTGGCTGCGGGGGAGGAGGGAAACGGGAGAGGGGGGTAGGAGGGAGATGGGGGGAGGAGGGAGACGGGGAGGAGGGAGAGGGAGATGGGGGAGGAGGGAGATGGTGGGAGGAGGGAGACAGGGAGGAGGGAGATGGGGAGGAGGGAGATGGGGAGGAGGGAGACGTGGGGGAGGAGGGAGACATGTGGGAAGAGGAAGATGGGAGGAGGGGGAGGGAGACGGGGGAGGAGGGGGAGGGAGACGGGGGGGAGGGAGACGGGGGGGAGGAGGGAGACGAAGGAGACGGGGAGGAGGGAGATGCGGGGGAGGAGGGAGACGGGGAGGAGGGAGACGGGAGGAGGGAGACGGGAGGAAGGGGAGGGAGACAGGGGAGGAGGGAGATGGGGGAGGAGGGAGACATGGGGGAGGAGGGAGATGCGGGGGAGGAGGGAGACAGGGGGAGGAGGGAGACGAGGGAGACGGGGAGGAGGGAGACGGGGGGAGGAGGGAGACAGGGGGAGGAGGGAGACGCGGGGGAGGAGGGAGACGCGGGGGAGGAGGGAGACGCGGGGGAGGAGGGAGATGGGGGGAGGAGGGAGAAGAGGGAGACGGGGGAGGAGGGAGACGAGGGAGACGGGGAGGAGGGAGATGGGGGAGGAGGGAGACGTGGGGGAGGAGGGAGACGGGGGGAGGAGGGAGACGGGGGGGAGGAGGGAGACGGGGAGGAGGAGGGAGACGGGGGGAGGGAGACAGGGGGGGAGGAGGGAGACGCAGGGGAGGAGGGAGACGGGAGGAGGGGGAGGGAGACGGGGGAGGAGGGAGACGTGGGGGAGGAGGGAGATGGGGGAGGATGGAGATGGGGGAGGATGGAGTTGGGGGGAGGAGGGAGACAGGGGGGAGGAGGGAGTCGTGCGCTCAGAGCCCCTGGCTGTGACACCGCGTGGAGCGTAAAGGTGGGAGACTGGGGCTGGGGGGTGGCCGCACAGGGGTTGCTGGGGCTGACCCCCTCGGGCAGCATCCTCATGGGCCTATCTTCGCCCTTTGGGGCTTCTCACCGGGGAATCCTTTCCAGCCCAGCTCTCTGGGACACGCCTCCTGCTAGAGTCAAGGTGGAGTACGGACTCCCCCCAGAGCAGGCTCTCACTGGGACCGGGGCTCAGAGGGTCCCGACGCTTTGTGTCCCAGAGACCCTGGGCTCACTCTTCTATGGAGGGGTCTGGGGTCAGGAGTGGTGTGAAGGAAGGATGGCTGTGGCCGCAGGCCGGGGCCTGGCCGCTGCCCTATCTGCAGGGAGATGGAGGATAAGATGGGCCAGACCTCGCCTGTTATCATCGAGGGCAGCAGAGAAGGGGCGGGGCTGCAGCTCTCCCCTTAGAGATGCCAAGGCGGCAAGTCCCTGTGGCTGATGGGCCTCTCTGGGGGTGCAAAGTCCGGGAACCAGGATTCATACCCCAGCTCCCGGGCTCCAGCCCTGCTGTGAGTCATTCCACGAGGGCCACCTGCCGCTTACCTGCCGCTTACATGTCTCTTTAGTCGTTTGCATGTATTTAAATTAGTAAAAGGGAACGCCCAAACAGGACCTCATCCGGCGATTGATCGCTGGAGACAGAAACTAGGACAGCTGGGCTGGGCCCTGGGCCTTCCCCGCCATCTCCTGCAGAGCGCCCCACCAGGTACCCTCCTGCTGAGCGCCCCACCAGGTACCCTCTGCCCCGCAGTTCCAGCCTCCCTCTCAAGGATCTTTCTTTTCTTTCTCTCTCATTTTTATTTATTTTCTTGGTCACACTGAGTGGCCTGTGGGATCTTAGTTCCTGACCAGGGGTCAAACCCAGGCTTCCTGCACTGGAAGGCAGATCTTAACCCCCAGACCGCCAGGGAAGCCTTCAAGGATCTTTCCAAAACCCCCGTCTCACCAAGATCTTTCAGAGCCTCCCACGGTCTTCGGCAAGGACCCCGCCCTCCAGAGCACGTCCTGACCGGACCGCAGGCCACCCCACCTCTCCACTCTCCTCCCCCAAACTCAGCCTCAGCGGACGGCCCACCAGCCCTTCTCTGCATCCTTCAGGAAACTTCAGTTCCTCCTCAGGCCCTTCTCAGACGTGAGCGCTGTCAGCGCCAGCTACCTCCTCCCGGACTCAAGCCTGCTGAGGGACGGGACCGTGTCCAGCACAGGCCAGGCCCTGAGAAGGCCCAAAATTTGACCCGCAGCCCTGAGTAAAGTACCTCCCAGGACATGGTGACTTGAAGAGTCTCCATCCATCAGGGATGGTCATTCCATCACTCTCACGAAAGGCCGAGTAAGTCCTAAGGAGAAGCTGCAGGTGGCTGCCTTTCCAGCCTCACCTGGGGCTTCTCCCAGACCTCTGACACCCCCTCCCTGGTTAACCAGCCAGCCCCAGGGCTGGCATCACGCCCTGCTGGAAAGGAGACGCCTTAGCCCGCTCCTCGTGGCTTTGGGGACACTCTCACCCCAGGACAGGAAGTCCCTCTCTTCCCTCCACCGGTCACCCAGCTCTGCCCACTTTGCCTCCTCAGGGCCACTGAGCCGACCACCCTGACCCCACCGCTTGCGGACAGCTGGCACAGCCTCCAAGGCAGCCTCTCCGCCTCCAATCTCTCCCTGACCCTCACCCTCTTCCTCTAACGAAGCTCTGCAAAGGCAAGGATGGGGTCGGTTCTGCCTACTTTTGGCACATCCGGAGTGGCAGCTGGGACAAGGTGAGTCAGAAACATGTCAAGCTCCCAGCAGCATGCTGGGACATAGGGTGACGGTAGTCCTTTTAACACCTGGTCTGGGGACAACTGGGTACCACACGCAAGAGAATGAGGGTGGACCCCTACCTCACACCGTGTACCAAATGCAGCTCAAACTGAATCAAAGCTCTACAGTAAGAGCTGATTTGTGATACCGTGGTTTATAACAAGAAAGATATATATTTGCTTTTTCCCCCTGCTCCCTACAAAGCTACTAAAACCCCTGGAATGTCCTAAGGGGTGAGAGAGAGAGAAAGAGAAAGAGAGAGGGGGAGAGACATCTTTTGTAACGTTAACGAGCTGACTTTTGGAAAGCCCTTGGGTCGCCTGAGTGCGAGGACCGCCTGTGTGATCGGATGGTTAGGACGTTCTTTCAGGCTGGGGGCGGGGGCTGTCCTGCCCCCTTCACCCCCTCCAGAGGGGAGAAAGGCTGCTTGCCCAGTCACTAATGACCAACGACTGTGTAACAAAGCCTCTACAAAAGTCACTTCGCTGAGTTCCGTGAGCCGCTCTAGCAAACTCATCGAACCTGACGAGGGGTGGGGGAAGCCCGATCCACAGCACGAGGTCAGAAGCTCAGGGGACACCCTGGCCTGGTCTCTGAAGTGGGGAGGAGAGAGTACTCTTGTGGGACTTGGAGGACTGGGTCCTTAACCTGTGGGACCTGAAAATGTCTTCAGGTATAGACAGTGTAAGAACTGACTGCTTGATTGTGTGGGGAAAAGACACACATCGGAATTGGTGTCAGACTTGGAGAAATCGATATAAAACTCTTAGAAGAAAAGATAAGAGTGAATCTTTTTTTACCAGGATTAGGCCATCATTTTTTAGAAATTACATCAAAAGCATGGTGGCGCTAGTGGAAAAGAATCCGCCTGCCAATGCAGGAAACATAAGAGATGTGGGTTCAATCCCTGGATTGGGAAGATCCTCTGGGGAGGGCATAGCAATCCACTCTAGTGTTCTTGCCTGGAGAATGCCCATGGACAGAGGAGCCTACCGGGCCACAGTCCATGGGGTCACAAAGAGTCGGACACAACTGAAGCAACATAGCACACATGCATACACATCAAAAGTATAAACAACATAAGAAAAACTAGACAAATTGGACATCATCAAATTTTTGAATTTTTGTGCTTCATGTGACATCATCGAGAAAGTGAAACGACAACCCACAGAAAAAGAGAAAAATCTTAGCAAAATACATCTAGAATATATAAAGAATTCTTACAACTCAACCACAAAAAGACAAATAATCCAACTGAAAAATGGGCAAAGAAGCTGAACAGACCTTTTTCCAAAGAGACTAGAAGTTGGCCAGTAAGTACATGGACAGCTACTTAATATCACCAGCCATCAGGGAAACACAAATCAGAACTACAGTGAGATATCACTTCACACCCACTAGGATGGCAATAATAAAAAAGATAAGACTATTAACGAGTGTTGATGGAGATTCAGAGGAACTGGAGCCTTCATATGCTGTGGGTGAGAATGTAAAATGGTGCGACCACTTTGGAAACACACTCTGGCAGTTCCTCAGAAGATTAAACACAGGACTTCCCTGATGATCCAGTAGTGAAGAATTCACCTGCCAATGCAGGAGACGCAGGTTTGGTTCCTGGTCCGGGAAGACTCCACATGCCTCGGGGTGATTAGGCCTATGTGCTCTAACAAGAGAAGCCACTGCAAGGATATGTCCACGCATCACGACTAGAGAGCAGCCCCGGATCATCACAACTAGAGAAAGCCGGCAGGCAGCTACCAAGACCCAGCACAGCCAGAAATAAATTAAAGGCATATTTTAAAGACTGAAGACAGTGACCAAGTGACCCAGTATACCCGTATACTCTTAGGTACATGCCCAAGAGAAGCAGACACATGTGTCCCCACAAGAATTCATACGTGAACCTGCAGAGCAGCCTCAATCATACTGGCCAGAGGCAGAACTCACCCACGTGTCTATCAATGGATGAATGAAAGCACAAAATGTATATACATACAACAAGCTACTATTCAGATGTGAAACAGAATGAAGTGCTGGGACTTCCCTGGTAGCTCAGGGGTTAAGGATCTGCCTTGCAATGCAGGGGAACGCGGGTCTGATCCCTGGTCAGGCAGCTAAGCTCACACTTAACAACTAAGACCTGATGCTGCTGCTGCTAAGTCGCTTCAGTCGTGTCTGACTCTGTGCGACCCCATAGACGGCAGCCCACCAGGCTCCCCCGTCCCTGGGATTCTCCAGGCAAGAACACTGGAGTGGGTTGCCATTTCCTTCTCCATTGTGTGAAAGTGAAAAGTGAAAGTGAAGCCGCTTAGTCATGTCCAACTCTTTGCGACCCCATGGACTGCAGCCCACCAGGCTCCCCCACCCATGGGATTTTCCAGGCAAGAGTACTGGAGTGGGGTGCCATTGCCTTCTCCAAGACCTGATACAGCCAGTCAAATAAATTTAAAAAATAAAAATAAATCTTTTTAAAAAACGATGAAGTATTGACATTATGTACAACAAGGATGAACCCTGAAGATGTTGTGATGAGCAAAAGAGGCCATTCACAGAAGGCCACGCAACGTATGACCTACTCACGAAGTATCCGGAACAGGTAAACCTACAAACAGGAGTGGACTGGCGGCTGGGCCGGGAGCTTTAGAGGGAAATGAGGAACGACTCATTTCTTTCCGGGTTTCTCTGCAGGGTGGTGAAAATGTTCTAAAACTGACTGTGGTGACGGTTACACAGCTCTGCAGATAATAAAGCCGTGAACTCACACATTTAAAAGGGCGAACTCTACAGTATATGAATGATCTCTCAGTTAAACCACTATCTTTCTCCCACAGAAGAAAGAGCATAAAATGTCCTAACGGTGGAGAATGCTCTTACACCGCAGGGCCCTTGATGACCTTTTCGACCTCTCCTCTCCCTGCCCCCCTGCCAGCCTTACCCCCTTGCACAGTGTGTGAAGGCCGTCCTCCTAAACCCTGTGAGGTAGGGAAGAGTATCCCCATTTTACACATGAGAAAACTGAGTCCCGGGGCAGTGAAGGGACTCAGGGGGCCCGCCGGGTCGCTGTCCCCAACCCCAGCAGCGGCCACGCTGTTTCGTAATCGTGGCGTGCCCTTCCCCAGATGGTCTCAGGACAGAGGCCGAGCTGATGCATCCCAGCCCTCCACTCTGCCTCCTCTCTGACTGGTGGTGCGACTCAGGGCCAGTTATTCAGCCTCTCTGGGTTCCCAGTAGACAGGATAGGAACACTACAGATTTCACAGGGTGGTTATGGAGACTGTCGCTCAGTCGCTCAGTCATGTCCGACTCTCTGTGACCCCATGGACCGCAGCACGCCAGGCCTCCCTGTCTGTCACTAACTCCTGGAGTCCACTCAAACTCATGTCCATGGAGTTGGTGATGCCATCCAACCATCTCATCCTCTGTCATCCCCTTCTCCTCCTGCCCTCAGTCTTTCCCCGCATCGGGGAAGACTCGTCCAATGAGTGAGCTCTTCACATCAGCTGGCCAAAGTACTGGAACTTCAGCTTATGAGGATTAAATAGGGTGAAGCTATGTCAGGGTCTTAGAAGAGCTGGGTACACGGCGGATCTCAGTCAACAGGTGGTGTGATTATCATCTGCGTGTCAGCACGGCTGAGCGCTGGGTGAGCCCTAGAGAGGGGCTTGCTGTGGGGCCCTCCGGGGGGGCTGGAAGTCAGTGAGTGGGGCTGGGGGGGATCACACGTGGCCGCGAGTCTGGAGAGGCCCAGGGCCTTCCAGGCAGCCCCTCCTCAAGGCAGCCCCCTGCCCACCCCATGCAGCCCAGCCCTGGTGCTACTCACGGGAAGGTGGATGCCGCGAAGCAGAGGATGGAGAGCAAGCCCAGGCCCACACTGGCCTTGTCCCAGCCGTCCTGGGCGCACTCGCCGAGCACGTCCCATATCCACTGGCTGGAGCCGTTGGGGCAGCTGGAGAAGTTGGCGGAGCCCAGCTTCATCCAGACCATGGCTGCGGAGGGATGAGGGGAGGGAGCCGCGTGCTGAGGCAGGAGACGGCTCTGCGGGAGAAGAGAGGGACTTTCAGCCTCAGGAGGTCCGGGCCTCGCTGTGATCCTGCCACTCTAAGCCCACCCCAGGCATCCTGCCTGGCCCTGACAGAGCCCCTGAACCCCAGGACGGAGATCAAAGTGGCCACACACTGCCTCTGCCGTCAGACAGGTGCATGCGAGTCCCTGCCCCGCCTGTGAACACCGTGACTTCGGGCAAGCCGCTCCGCCTCGCTGTGCCTCAGTCTCCCCATCTGCAGGATGGGATGATGACAATGCCTCCCCCGACCCCATACACTCGTGAGGGTTCAGTGAGTTCATAAATCTAGTGGGGAGGATGGAGCCCTCAAACGACGCCACCTCTGTTCTAACTCTTGAATGTTTCGATAGTTTCCAACCTTTTCTTCTTGTAAATCATGCTGCGAGGGTCTGCTGAGCCCAGGCACACTAAGTGCGTCCTCTCGTTTAAGGTACGGCTTGCGACTTCCCTGGGGTCCCGGGACTAAGACTCCATGCTTCCAATGCAGGGGGCCCGGGTTTGATCCCTGGTCAGGGAAGTTCTGCAAGCCACGCGGCCAGAAAAATTAAAAAGTACAACTGTCCTGGGACTTCCCTGGTGATCCATTGGTTTAGGACTTGGTGCTGTCACTGCTGGGGCCAGGGTTCAATCCCTGGTCGGGGAAATATCCCACAAGCCACATGGTGCAACCAAAAAGAAGAAAAAGAAAGAGTACGGCTGTCCCTCATTATATTGGTCAGCTGAGGCAAGCAGCAAAGAAGGACCAGGTGAGTCCAGTTACACAGGTGGCTGGAACTCAAGCTTGGCGCTCCTAAGCCGCATTCTCCCAGCAACCCGCATGTGGGGGGAATCTGTTGGCAAGGAGCTGGGAGCCACTTCCCTGTTTTCACTGCCGCCAAAGCCAGGAACTGGCTGACACCCTCTGGGTGTCTGTCCCAGAGCAGTCACTGCTTAAGTGACAGTCCTGGGGAGGGAGAGGAGGCGGGGTTGCAGGAGCGTCTCTGCTGACCAGGATCAAGCCCTGATTGCTGAGCGGTTAGCCGGCTCTGTGCTCAGCACCGTGTAAGCTTTTCCGCATTTTGCTGCACATGAACTTCCCTCATGACTCAGTGGGTAAAGAACCCGCCTGCCAATGCAGGAGACACAGGAGACATGAGTTCAATCCCTGGGTCGGGAAGATTCCCTGGAGGAGGAAATGGCAACCCACTCCAGTATTCTTACCTGAAAAATCCCACAGACAGAGGAGCCTGGCGGACTACAGCCCAAAGGGTCACAAAGAGCCGGATGCGACTGAGTACACACACACAGTCTATGAAGTGGGGGCTTCGGACACGTCCATGAGGACCTGGGAAAGCGACTTGCCGGGGCCGCCCGGGCAGGAAGCGCCCATGGCAGCATACTTCTGTCCCTGGGCACGGCAGCACCCTGTGTGGTCTGGCAGGGCGACCCAGGGTCTCCTGCAGCCAAAGGCATGCTTCCCCTTTTCTCACCGCACTCAGAGGGGCCGTCCTCACCCAGGATGAGGCCTTCTCTAGCCACTTTCAGTTTCTGTTGGTGTCAAAAGGCCCTCATAAAACGACATGCGTAGACAAGGCTACAGACTCAATCCTATGTCCTTCCTGCCCCCAGGTTAGTGTGTTGAAACCTACCCCGCAGTGCGATGGGGTTTTGAGGTGCAGCCTTTGGGGAGGATTTAGGTCATGGAGACAGAGCCCTCATGAATGGGATTAGTGCCCTTATTTTAAAAAAAAGACCCCAGGGAGCTCCCTTGCCCCTTCTGCCAGCTGAGGACCCAGCGAGAAGACAGCCATCTGTGAGCTAGGAAATGGGTCCTCACCAGACACTGACTCTCCCAGCATCCTGACCTCGGACTTCCCAGGCTCCAGAACCGTAAAAATTTCTAAGCCGCTCAGACTATGGTCCTTTGCCACAGCGGCCCAAATGGGCTGAGATACCCGGCTGGACCCTGGAACTGCTGAGGCCGCAGCAATTAGGGAGCGGCGGGCAAGGAGAGGAAGCGACTCCGCTGCTTTTCTCAGGAGGCTCCAGCTCTCAGCGCTAACGTGACTTGCCAGGGGGCCCCAGAGCTGGGGGTAAGGGCACTGCAGGTCACCGCCTGGCTGGTTCCCACCGCAGTCCCTCTGAGGCATCGCAAGGGGGGCTGAAAGCTTCTTCCCGTGCCTCAGTGGCCCACCTTGACCTTCAACACAGCTAAGGTTGGAGCCGTCTATCTTATGTCCAGCCACCAGCAGCTGCAAGGCCAGCCCAGGCTGACACCCAGTCCAGGTAGGAAGGGTGCCTTTGCGGCACTAAAGTCACCTCAAAATCAGTCCTTTTGCTCCCCAACCACCCCACCCCGGGATCGCCTCCTCCACCCTCTTCTTGTACAATAGAACCCACACACCGCCGCAGGTCATCAGGGTAGGACACCGCCAGCCTCATTAACTTCTCTGCAAGGGGAACACAGTCCTCATTTTAAAGATAAGGCTGAGTGGCGTTGCGCAAGTAACCGTCTGAGTCTGGGCATAAAATGAGGAAAACGACGCTCACACTTTGGAGTTGCTGTACTGATAAGACACACACACAGCTCTTAGCCCAGGGCCTGACGCCACGGGAGTGAATGAGGATGAGACGCTAGCATCTCAAGCACCCCGAGGCCACTCTCACCCCGTCTTTTCACCAGGTAAGCGAAGAAAGAGAGGCTTCCCTGATGGCTCCGTTGGTAAAGAATCTGCCTGCAATGCGGGAGACCCGGGTTCAATTCCTGGGTCGGGAAGTTCCGCTGGAAAAGGGATTGGCTATTCATTCCTAGAAAGAAGGAAGGTGGAGGGCTTCCCTGGCAGCTCAGTGGTAAATGCGGGAGACACAGGTTCAATCCCTGCTCCGGGAAGATCCCACGTGCCGCAGACTAAGCCCACGTCGCAGACTAAGCCCATGCACAAACACCGAGTCTGCGCTCAGTCTGTTGCAACTAGAGACAGCCTCTGCACAGTGATGAAGACCCGGACCAGCCAGAGCTACATAAAACAAACAATAAATTGAAAGAAGGGCCACTGCAATGAGAAGCTCCAGCACCGGAACTGGAGAGTGGCCCCCACTCGCCACAACTGGAGAAAAGCTGGCCTAACAGCCAGCCAAAAATCCAACAAAATTATTTTTTCTAAAAAGGTGGACACATGCCCGGTGAGGGAGGGAGGCAGGGGTGTCTTGAGGGATGTACTTTGGCTCACAGGGCCCAGGGCCCTGGGTGGGTGGTCCCCTGTCCGTGCATGGGGCCGTGTGTAGCTCGGGGCTCAGGATACACACCTTTGAGACACACCTGAGCCCCAACCAGAAGGCGCTTTCCTCTGAGTGTCGCTGCGCATAGAGCCTGTCACTCAGGTTCTGATCAAGCAGGAAGCCAGCCTGGGCCCACCTTCTGGTCAACAGCACTGAGCGAATGGACGTCCGGGGTTGAGACAAAACTCGCCCAGGTCTGTAGGTGCGATGGGGACCACAGTAGGGATTTTTTTTTTTGGTAAGCTGTACTTCACGGGTGCCCTATCGATGGTGGTGCTTTTAATTTTATTGAAGCATAGCCGATTCAGGGGTGCCTTGTGATCATGAAGGCCACATGTTTGAACTTCAGGATCCGTGTGTCTGGGCTGGGGAGCAGGGATGTAAGAAGCTTCCCCAGTGGAGTCCGAGCCCTCGGATTCTTTGTACATGATCACACCTGAAGAAAGGCATCCCCTGCACAGCCAGGCAACTCTTCCAGATCCCAAACTGAGTCACAGAAATGCTCCCCAATGAAGCTGCCTTTATCTACCAGATAAGTTCAAACGCCTTGAGACAGAGCCCCAGGGTACTCCAGATGCCCCTCCCCATCTCCTGTCCCTCTCTCTAGGCCTTCAGAGGGTGATCCCAGGTCTCCAGATTTAGGTCCAGGCTGACTCCTCCCCTAGGTTTCTCCTTCTCACCCTGAAGGGCATACCAGTGGTGGCTCAGACGGTAAAGCATCTGCCTGCAATGTGGGAGACCTGGGTTCAATCCCTGGGTTGGGAAGATCCCCTGGAGAAGAAAATGGCAACCCACTCCAGTACTCTTGCCTGGAAAATTCCATGGACTGAGGGGCCTGGTAAGCTACAGTCCATGGCGTCGCAAAGAGTCGGACACGACTGAGCAACTTCACTTTCACTTCACAAGACCAGTTCTAAACTGTCCTCTCAATACAGAGGGGCCTCACAGGAGTGGCTGGACAGCACCTGTCATCTCTTCCCCTGCCCTCCTCCACACACCAGAAGAATGCTCATCACAGTCCTCAGGGATCGCCGCTTTCAAGCTCACTTTTCTCTGTCATCCTAGTTGGAAACTTATTCTTAGAACCTAGACACAACAGCTGCACAGTAAAGGTTCAGAAAACAGCAAGAGACAAAGAGGGAGGGTGGGGGAGAGAGAAAGGAAGGAAAGAAGGAAGGGAGAGAAACAAAGGAAGGAAGGGAGACCTAATTGTTAGCTAATAGGTTGAGAAGAAAGCTCTCTGGAACTGACCTGCCTGACGACTGCCAGTGTAGAATTCCTGGGCAAGTAACTGGGCCTCAGAGTTCCAACCTGTAAAATGGGGGAATAATATAAGTATCCACCTGGGAGGCTAGCTGCAGAGTTACATGAGATAATACAGGCAGAGCGATCAGAACGGTGCCTGGCTCAACTTAAGCACTCAGTAGAATAAGGAGGGATAGTGTTATTCCCTTCTGGCTGAAGCGTTCCCCTCCCCCCTACAGAGTCCCTGGCAAACAGCAGGCTTCAGCAAGCGCTGAATAGACAAGACCACGCCAGCCCTCATACCTCCGAAGGCGGACTGCCCGTGTAGGCACTTTGGAAACCTGTCCTAGGCATGGGGTAACAGTGAGCAATCTAGGCTCCCTGCAGGCTTGGGGTGCCGTCTGAGGAGAGGAGCCTCCCGGCTAGGGGCTACCACCCACTCCAGCCTTCCAGGTCCTCGGTCAAAATTCCCTCCGAGTGACTCAGCCCAGCACGGAGCCGCCTGTTTAGCGAAGATAATCATAGGGAAGCCGCTGGGGTCAGCGCTCGTTCGCCGCGAGGCCCCCTCCCCTGGCCCGCCTTTGGGGAAAACAAAGCCGTCAGAACAGAAGGGGCCAGTCGGCCAGGATCGGGAGATGAACAACGGACCCAGACCCTAACCTCTGTGCAAGGCTGGCCGGAGAGGTCGTGATGGTCGCTCCTGATGGGGGAGAGGGTGAGGAATTGGGCCCTCGAGAGCCTGCCAATTCCAGTCCAGAGAGCCTGGCTCCAGGATCTCGCGCCCTAAGGTGGGGGCAGCAGCCCCAAGGCCGTCCGCGGACTGGGGGAAGGTGTTGGAAGGATGTGGCAGCGAAGCCCCGGGGTCCCCTCCCCGGCCCCCCGCAGCCCCAGCCTCAAATTCGGCTTACCGCGTCTAGATCGTCCGGACCGCCCGGCTTCTGGGTCCTCCGGCTTCTCCCTGGGTCAGCTGATCAGAGGCCCCGCCCCGTCCCGCCTCGCCCCGCCCCGGAGCCGCTTGGCTCCGCCTCCCGAGCGGCGCTGCGGGCGGGGGCGGTCCCCGGAGGCGTGGCCAGCGAGCCTTGCGTGCGGAGGGGCGGGGTGACGCCGGGCCCCGCCCCCGCGGCGGGTGGACGGGCCGCAGGCGTCCCAGCGCGCAGGCGCCGGCCTCATGCTGAGGACCTTGACTCGCGTGGTGGGCCGCGCCGCCGCCCGCTGCGCTCCCAGCTCCCGGCCGCCTGAGGCGCGCGCCGCCGCCGCCGCCGCCGCCATGTCCCGGTCCCCGCGGGCCGCCTCTGGCTCCCCGGCCAGGCCCGCCACCGTGCTGGGCACCATGGGGATGGGGCGCCGCATGGACGCGCCCGCCAGCGCCGCGGCCGTGCGCGCCTTCCTGGAGCGCGGCCACGCTGAGCTGGACACGGCCTTCATGTACAACGACGGCCGGTCCGAGAGCATCCTGGGCGGCCTGGGGCTCGGGCTGGGCGGCCGCGACTGCACAGGTAACGCCCGGTGCCCCGACCGCCCGTCCTCACCCCGCCGCGTGCGGCGCAGACCCGTGCGCTGGACGGCCACCCAACCCAGCCACGCCCCCGCAGCCAGGGCCGGCAGCTCCGTCCGCGCCCGGGGCACCGACCTCCCCTCGCCGTCCCGCAGTTTTGTGAAGCCCCCGCTCGCTCTTCGAGCTCCCTGCGCATCCATTCCGGACAGCTGAAGAGCGCTTTCTCCGGAAGACCTTCCCCTCCGCTCTTCTGGGGTTGCAACTCGGTAGCCCCCGAGTCTTAGCCGAGCCTAGTCTAGTCCTTGCTTGCCTACCTCTCTTGCTCTCTTGGTGCTGCTCCCTGCGGCACTGGTCTCCAGAGCTGTGCCCTAACCCGCCTGCCACCTTGCCAGGTGCGCGTAAACGGTCCCCAGGCGCTCTGCCTCCGCCACTCTCCCCATTGCCTTCCCCGCCGGTGCGCCCCCTCGAGCTCCCTTTTTCATCAGGCACTAGACTTCGTTCATTTGGCAGTACCCTTGGCTCTCCCACGGAGAGCTGCAGCATCGCCCCTGGCGAGGCTGGGAGAGCAGGGGTGGTGGGCTGAAGAGTGGGGAGGTGTGAGAGATGGGGTAAGGGCTTCCTGTCCACTTCTGTAGCCCCGTGCCAGCTTCTTATGGAGGTATAACCCACCTCCAGGGAGCTCGTCGTCTAGTGGGGAAGACGGAAGCAAATGATGGCAGAGGAGCCTAGAAGAGGAAGCACTTTTAGGGGAGGAAGGCTTGAGGAGGGCAGGGAGAGGACCACGGAAAGGCTCAGAATGTCCTGGAGCTGGCCCCTCGAGGACCAGTTGTACTTTGCTGGGCAGAGAATGAGAGAAAGGGGTGTGAGAGAAAGGTGTGTGGCAAAGGGCACATCTGTGCCAGGACTGGTGTGTGGAAGGATAGCCTGGAGGCAGGTGTGGCTTGAGTGGAGGCTGTGTGTGTGGAGGGATGGTCCCTCTTCAGCCTGATGCCACTGGACGTGCCTAGGAGGTTGCCTGGAGCTTGGTAGGTCGGACTCAGTAAACTCGGCTGTAACTGTTCCTACCGCACTCTGCCTCTGCTTCATCCTGAGGCTCTTCCTTCCCAGCCCTCTGGGTTGGCCTTAGATTCACAGCTTGGTGGATCTGCAGGAACTGGGAATGTGCATCTCAGACCCACGCTCTAACTCACCTGCTGCTTCTCTTGGCTAATGAAAATCTGGTTTCTGAACTGGTTTTCCTCCCTCCGGCCCTTTCCCGCTTCCTTCTTCTTCTTTTTTTTTTTTTTTTTAAATTTATTTATTTTTTCAGTGGGTTTTGTCATACATTGACATGAATCAGCAATAGAGCCGCTTCCTTCTTTGAGGCCAGCGCTCACTGCTCACTGAGTCAAAGTCCTCACGTTGGACCCAGGGCAAAGTTCACACCAAGAATGCAGCAGGGAGATTGACAGATGTGGGGATGGAGAAAATCTGGACTGGAAGCTGAGGGACTTGGTCCTCCCCTCTCAACCACCAAGTTGCCTTTGCCAAGTGTGAAAAGTACAGAATCCAAAGAGCTGGCATTCTTCTTTCCTTTCTTTTGTTTGAGCATTGCGAGGCTGAGGCCTGCGTAGTTCCCAACCAGGGATCTAAACCCCTGCAGTGGAAGCACGGAGTCCTATCCACTGGACCACGAGAGACGTTCCAGAGAGAAGGCATTCTTTACAGCACTTCCAAGCTGCTTGCATGACAGACAGAGCACTCTCTTGTTCTGCTGGGGCGGGGGTGGGGGGGTGCGCCTCTACAGTGGGGGTGCAGGTGTGCATGCTTCCAGGAATCGAGAAGGGAGAGGCAAACTGTCACTGCCTTCTGCTCATTTTGCCTTTTACCTCTCTCTCAAATGGACCTGCCAGGGGCCATGTTCTGCAGCTGCATCTCTTTCCCGAATTCTTGTAGCAGCTTGTATACTTGGTCCATCTCCAGGTGTGTCTGTCTGTATGGCAGCCGGAGTGAACACAGCTGACTGGTTCACTCATGAAACCTTTGAACCATGGTTGGGATTTGAGAAAACCCTTTGGAATTGGGTCTGAGCTCCTTCTCTTGTCTCGTGTCCCAGTGCTCCCTGCCTAGGGTTCTCGCTCTTATAACTCAGTGATCCACCTACTGTGGTTTCTTGCCTTTGCCCAAGTTCCCACCCTCTGAAACGTGCTTCCCACCCTTGCTTGTTGGCTGGGACTCTTTTTTTAGAGACTCAGCTTCGGGGGTCAGGAAGCCCTCCCTTGAGTTCCTCAGTTGGACATGCAGGTCTGCTCTGGACTCTACTACGCTTTCATATTTAACATCAGCTTCTAGCCTGTGAGCGCCTTGAGGCCAGAGATGGGAGTGTGTTTCCTTCATCTCTGCAGACTTGGGCTCTGCCCCAAGGCTCACCAGCCAGCAGTCGTGACTAATAGCGGCAGTGAACATCAGGAACTCACATGAGACATTAATCCTCATGCTCTCCTTATGAGGGCAGATCCATCGTTTTCACCCTCATGTTGTAGATTAGAGAATTGAAACTCTGAGAACTTAAGTAATTTCTCCAGGGTCATGTGGCTAGTGAGTGGTTACATTAACCATTACATTCTTCCTCCAAAGCGAAAATTGCCACCAAGGCCAATCCCTGGGAGGGGAAGTCACTGAAGGCTGACAGCCTCCGGTCCCAGCTGGAGACGTCCCTCCGGCGGCTGCAGTGCCCCCGGGTCGACCTCTTCTATCTGCACGCGCCGGACCACGGCACCCCCGTGGAAGAGACACTGCGCGCCTGCCACCAGCTGCACCAGGAGGTGAGGGCGGCCCCCCGCTCCCCACCCTGGCCTGTCGGTGCCCAGAGAGCAGAGGCTCTGGGGTGGTCCTGGAGCAGAGCCGCCGGGGCCGGACCCCGCGCCTAGGATCCCAATCTCTGGGACTGGCGTTCTGGGCTGCGGAGGGATCTGAACATGGCCTCTCCCCCGCAGGGCAAGTTCGTGGAGCTCGGCCTCTCCAACTATGCCGCCTGGGAGGTGGCTGAGATCTGTACCCTGTGCAGGAGCAACGGCTGGATCCAGCCCACCGTGTACCAGGTGAGGCCGGGGCTGCAGACGCCCATCTCCAGGGCACCTGCGGTCCCAGGTCCTCTTGGGCCACCCCCCTGCCCCCACCCGCCCGCTCCAGAGCAGCCACTCCCCTGCTCCCAGCCTGTAGACGGCCCCTGGGGGCCCTCAGCCTGGCCACGGGCGCCTGACCTCTCAGGCCCTGGCCCCTCTTCCCGCCTGCTTCTGGCTCTGCGGTCAGTCCGGACTTGCCTCCCCCTTCTCCCTGGAAGGAGTGCCCGGGCGTCACTTAGATACTTTCCTCTGGAAGCCTTTCCCGACAGCCCAGTGGGTCCTCCAGTCTCCAGACCCCATCTTTATGCATTGAGCAAGTATTTCTGAGAATCCGCCGTGATCACAGAAGCCACCTTTATGTGGTCGCCTGTCCTGTCTTGTCTTTTTTTGTTGTTTGTTTATTTGGCTGCCTCGGATCTTAGCTGCATCATGCAGGGTCTTTCATGGCGGCCCAGACTCTCTAGTTGCGGCTTTCAGGCTTAGTTGCCCTACCAGGGATCAGACTTGTGTCCCTTGCCTTGAAAGGTGGATTCTTAACCACGGAACCATCAGGAGAGCCCACTCTGCTTTGTTTTTAACTCGACTCTGACATCTCTTGAAGCAGAGGCCTCACCAGATCCACTTGTTTGAGAGCTCAGGCTCCAGCCCGCGGTTGGTGCCTGCAGATGTGTGTGGGATGGCAGAGCCAGGCCGCCGTCCCTTCCTGGGGCCCAGCACCATTTCCCGTCCAAAGTAGTGACGTTGGAAACCATGCTGGAGTCCTGGGGGGTCTTGACCAAAGACTTGAGAGCAGGCTGGGCTCCCTGGCCGGCCCCGCTCAGCTGGCCCTTCTGCCTGCAGGGCATGTACAACGCCACCACTCGGCAGGTGGAGGCGGAGCTGCTGCCCTGCCTCCGGCGCTTTGGACTGAGGTTCTACGCCTACAACCCTCTGGCTGGTACGGGCTGTGGGGCTGCTGCGGGCACAGGCTTCTCTGGGCGGGAGGGCCTTCCCGACCCCGTTTCTGCCCCTTCCTGACCCGGGAGAAGCCTGGCCCCAGACCTGGGAGGGGGAGGGGTTTGCCCAGACCTCCATCCCTCCTGGTTCCCCTGCTATCACCCCCACTTCCGGTCCAGATGGCCTCTGGGGGCAGTGGCTGGGGGTCTGACTGCAGCCTTCCCGCAGGAGGCCTGCTGACCGGCAGGTACAAGTATGAGGACAAGGACGGGAAACAGCCCGAGGGCCGCTTCTTTGGGAACAGCTGGGCAGAGGTCTACAGGAATCGGTGAGCTGGGGGCGGACGGTGTCAGGACGGGTGGGGTGGGAGGGGGTCCCCATAGTCTGAAATGGAGACGCTCTAGGCTGCTTTCCTAGGGCCTCCAGGCTTTTCCTTGCTGCCTGGACCTAGCTCTCTTGAATCCTGGAGGAATTAGGAAACCCTCTGGAGGGTTTCTTCTTGTATTCTCGGAACCCCTGAGAGGAATGAGGCTCCCTGGACCTTATGCTCAACCTTCCGAGGCATGGTTCATCCCTGAGAAGTGGTGATCACCCTCCAGGAGGGAAAGACAGGGCCCCAGATGAGGAGCAGGTGGCCTGGGGTCAACGTGTGCCCCTGAACTGGCTGCCTGTTTCTCCAGGTAAAATAAGGGCAGGGTTTGAGTTCCTGGGAGTAGACGTCATGAGGTCTCTGGTGAGGGAGCCAGCGTCCTGGGTGCTTCCACTGCCCCCCAGAGCAGGAGACCTCCTGCTTGAGGGGACACCAGCCCCTCGATACTGCAGGCTTGGGGTGGGGGTGCAGCTGCCCGGTTGACTCTTAGGCAGTGGCCCCCGTGTGACCCCGTGGTCCTGACCCCGTGCTACCCTCCCCACCTGTCCAGCTACTGGAAGGAGCACCACTTCGAGGGCATCGCCCTGGTGGAGAAGGCCCTGCAGGCTGCGTACGGCAGCAGCGCCCCCAGCATGACCTCAGCCGCCCTCCGGTGGATGTACCACCACTCCCAGCTCC
This sequence comes from Dama dama, assembly GCF_033118175.1. NCBI lineage: Eukaryota > Metazoa > Chordata > Mammalia > Artiodactyla > Cervidae > Dama > Dama dama. Next base: position 2,829,070 of record NC_083688.1, on the reverse strand, counting down.
AGGTAACCTCCCCCCACCCCCCACCATCCCCGGAAGACCCGCTCCTCCTCTCTTTGAGGAGCCAGCATGATGTCTCAATCGTTTTTCCCTCTGAAATCCCCCTCTGGTCCGGTTCTCACGGCAGCCTTCCTGTTGTTCTGGGTGGCTGCCCAAATTTCAGGCCCTGTCACAAGGGCTTTACAAGCACGGATTGAATGATTACTTAGGCCTGATGAGGTGGGATTTTTCCAGTTTTACTGATGAGCAAACATCTGTGAATGGGAGAGAACGTTGTAGTCACGGACTTGATATAAAACCCGCTGGTCCTGCTCCTCTGGGGAGAGTTGGGGTTTCCTTCTTTCTTTGGTGTCCCCTGTCTTCTGGCTGAAGCTTTTCTCCAGCCTCAGCCATTCACGGTTGCATAGTCTCTGGCCTGTATATGGCAGGTTTTCAGTAAATGAGAGTTAAGTGTTCTGTGTAATTTCTCATTCCCACAAGCACGGTGAAAACTGAGATCTGAGTCTTGGGGGTTAAAAAGCTAAACCACGTCTGCACAGCTGCTGATGGCAGAACTGGACTCTCAACTGAGGTCTGAATGAGGGTGAGCGTCGTGGCAGCTGGACGGAAGAAGACGGGGTTTGGGGTCACATAGTTACGATTGCTGAAGGCACCGTGAGTGCTTGTACAACTACATAGGGTGTGAAGAAGATGCCCAACCCCCGTTCCTGGCAGGGGCGGGGCTGGGAGGGGTGTGTTACGGGGTCCCTGTGGAGCATCGGCGTGTGACGTCTGGCCATCTCCCCTTGCAGGGCACCCGTGGGGACGCAGTCATCCTGGGCATGTCCAGTCTGGAGCAGCTGGAAGAGAACTTGGCGGCCACTGAGGAAGGGCCCCTGGAGCCGGCCATCGTGCAGGCCTTTGATCAGGCCTGGCGCCTGGTCGCCCACGATTGCCCCAACTACTTCCGCTAGGCTGCTGCCCAGATCAGGCGCTGAAGGGTTCTTCCTTTTCTGTCGCCTCTTCTGCGCTCTCCCTGGCCGGTCTTTGCCTTAAGCTGGTTTCGCGTGGTCTTTCTCCACTGTCTGGATCTGGGCGTTACTTTTCTAGACCCCCGCCTTGCTCCCTGTTGCCCTCACAATGTATAATGCCGTGGGCTGAGCCCCTCTGGGGCACCTCCCGTCTGAATAAAGCCAACCCTAGGCCTGCCTGTAGCCCGGTCACTGAGTGGACCCGCAGATCTCTCTCCTCAGCTGTTGTGACTTGGCTCCTCCCTGCCTGGCCCTTCCTGCCTGAGGAGTGGAACCACGGGCCGGAGCCCCCACGGGGCAGAGGCGGCGGGAGGGCCCCCCAGCCTGGCCTCTCGGTGGCCTGCAGGCGGCCCTCACGTTCCCACATGCCAGAGGGAAAGGTGGCCATCCACCCCGAGGTGGCTTTTCTCTCCGAATTATCTCACTAAATACTCAGAAATGAAGGATTTGGGCAAAAACCTCCCAGGAAAAAAGTGGGCCTTTCCTGGAGGTCCGGTGTTTAAGACTCTACGCAGAGGATACAGGTTCGATTCCTGCTTGGGAGGTGAGGATCCACGTACTGTGGGGCCCACCCGTCTAAACAAAAGCAGTGCCTTTGCTCGTAGCTGAAGCCTGTCGTCTGCTCACCCACAGATTCTCAGCTGTGCTGCTGCGCCTCCCTCTATTAGAGCGGGCGTGGGCAGCCAGGACCCCAGTTTCCCTCAGCAAATCCCTGCTCCGAGTAGGAGGCCCTCAAGGCTGCAGAGAAATGAGATCCCAGGTCCGGTTGTTTCTGTTAGTACATCACGCCTGGACGAGGGCTGTGAGCCAGGCAGCACCAAATCCGTCTCTCAAGTGACGACAGGGGCTCGACTCAGAAATGCAGCCAAAGGCACCGATCAGAGGCTCTTTAGTCTGAAGGAAAGTCCTGCTTGCCATCTAGAAGGAGACACTCTGCAGATACAGTTTGATTATTTGGAACTTTCCTTTGTCTTCACCTGTAATAAAATGATGCTTCCCCAAATGGGGTAATTACCTTGCTTGTATGATCAGCCATTGTTGCCCAACAAGCCACCCCAAAACTGAGTTGCTTAAGATGACAAAGTCTGCAATTGACCTAAGAAGAGGCAATTCAATTTCTATCAAAACCCCTGCTAGATTTTTTCTTACAGATATTGACAAAATTATTTTTAAATTCATATTTGAAATTCAAGGGATACAGAATTGCCAAAACAAGCAAGAGCAAAGTTCTCCAGTTCCTGATATCAAAGCTTACTACAAAGCTACAGAAATAAAAAACAGTATGGGCCGGCATAAGGATAGACATAGAGACTGATGGAACAGACTTGAGAGTCCAGAAATAAATCCATAATAGCCTAAAAGCAGAAATAGCTCAAAAGGTCCAACAACTGCTGGATGCATAAGTTAAAAGTGATATATCCACACCACGGAATATTCAGCCAATAAAGAAATGAAGTAATGAGACACCTATGATGCGGATGAGCCTGTTTTGCTGTAAGCTTTACTTACATTTTAAGTTCAAAAGATTTGTCAGCAAAAGAAATCAGTTGTTACACATAAACAATTTTGATTTTTTGTAATTATTTGTCTTAATTTCAATATACAGTTATTAAATAGAAACAGTAAGGAAAAGTAACTCTACATATATCACCATGTTGGGCTGACCAACATCCCAACATGTCGAGTGCTGCAAAGCCCCTTGTTAATAGCAATATGGAGCCGCAACTGGGAGAGGGTCCATCCCACAGGTGAGACTTCAAATTGCAGTTTCGGAGCTCCCGCTTATAATTCCAGGGTGCAGACTGATATGCAAAAATGCAGCTGTCCTTTTACTTTGACAATGCTGTTTGTTTCACTTTGTAGTCGTAAGACTTCTTAGACCTGGGGGGCTTGGCCAGGCCTTGAGGGGCTTGAGAGATTCCAAGACCCCCTCCCCTTCTTATCTAAAGTGCTGCCGACATGCTGTGCTTGCAGCGGGCACAGAGTCCTGCCGTGTCCATGCAGGTTAGAATCAGAGGCCTGCTCTCCTGCCTCGGAAGCCTGAACAAGGCTACCTCCCTTTAGTTTCCCTAACAGAACCTTGAAGGTGATACACAAAGTGAAAAATGACAATTCCAAAAGGCCTCATATTATCTGATTTTCATGGAATGTCTGGAATGGGGAAATCTATTAGAGACAGAAACTAGACTTGTGGTTCCCTAGGGCTGAGAGATGGGTTGGAGATTAACTGCTAATGAATACAGGTTTCTTTGGGGGGTGATGAAAATGGAGGAAATGGAGATTAACTGTTAATGAGCACAGGTTTCTTTTGTTGTTCAGTTGCTAAGTCGTGTCCAGCTCCTTGCCACCCGGTGGACTGCAGCACGCCAGGCCTCCCTGTCCTCTATCTCCCAGAGTTTGTTCAAACTAATGTGCCTTGAGTAGGTGACGTTTCTTCTGGGGGTGATGAAATGCTTTAAGTTTGATTGTGATGGTTGTACAACACTGAATACACAAAAACAAAAAGACGATACTTTTAAATGTATTCTTTTTTAAAGAATTGTGTGTGTTTGGATGTGCTGGGTCTTTGTTGCTGCACGCGGGTTTTCTCTCGTTGCGGGAAGTGGAGGCTGTTCTTCGCCGAGGTGCCTGGGCTTCTCGCTGCGGTGACTTCTCCTGTTGCAGGGTAGGGGCTCTAGGGCACACAGGCTTCAGTAGTGGGCTCTGTAGTTGTGGCCCATGGGCTTGGCTGCTCCTCGGCATGGGGACTCTTTCTGGACCAGGAACTGAACCCGTGTCCCCTGCGTTAGCAGGCAGACTCCCAACCACTGGAACACCAGGCAAATCCTGAGTTGTGTACTTTAAATGGGTGTCTAATAATGTGGATTATGTCTCACTAAAGCTGTTTAAAAAAAAAAAAAACACAGTCATTTAGCTCAGAAATCTGTCACTTGGCAGGGCCCAGTGGGGAGCAGGCCTCTGTTCCCCAGTGTCTGAGAAGTGACATGACACCTGGAGGCTAAAATCACCTGCGGCTAATTCACACATCTAGTGGTTAATGCTGATGGTCAGCTATTGTCATCACTTAACACACAGCCCCTCCATGTGGCCTCGGCTTCCACACAGCATGTCAGCTGGCTTCCAAGGACAAGCATGTCAGGAAAACCAACATCTCTCTTGTCTCATGGAGGAGTGTCTACGCTATGTTGTAAAAAGAGGATGGGAAAGGAATAGATGGTCGTCTTTGGAAAATAAACTCTGTCTCTGGGCGCAGTGGTTCTAAGTGGTCAAGTCGAGAAGATGAACTTCTTGACTGGTCAGGAGACCTTTAGCCCTGAGTGTCTCTGTTAGGGATGTGTTATCTGCTAGGTCATTTCCCATCTGCTAGAAACTTTCAGGGAGTATATGTCACACATACTTGATGGTGACTTGGATTCAGTCATTTCAGTGCTAAAAAGACAGAGTTGGTTCTAGAAAGTGACAAACATAACCTCACAGTAGAGACTCGTGTAGGGTATAAAAGACTGGAGAATGGCTTGGTACAGGTTTTGTATTCTCGAATCAGTATGACAGAAGGGGGACTCCTGAGGCTAAAGACTCACAGGAGGGCATCTGGGCTGACCTGGGTGCCTAGTCTTCATCCTGGCCTGCTTGTTACTTGTGGTTGTGACGGTTAATTCACCATGGTGATGGTTAATTTCAGATTTGCATTCTGAATACATTTTAGAAGCACTAAGGAAGGTAAGAATGTCAGGATCCATATTGCTTATGAGAAAGTATGTGTCTGTTCCACAGGGTTTTAAATGATTTATTTATCTTGTTCTGCCAGGTCTTCGCTGCCGTGCGGGCCTCCTCTAGCTTCAGCGAGCGGGGGCTGCTCTCCAGTTGGAGCTGCGGTGCTCGGGCTTCTCGTTGTGGCGGCTCCTCCTGCTGCATAGCACGGGCTCTAGATGCATGGGCTTAGCTGTTCCGTGGCGTTTGGACTCTTCCCAGACTAAGGATTGGACCTGTGTCCCTGCATTGGCAGGCAGATTCCTATACGCTGTAACACTGGGCAAGTCCCATAGGTTTTTCATTTAATTTTTTTTTTTTAACAAACACTGTCATGCACGAAGATTTGTAAGTGTATGGCCACCACAGAAACATGTTTATTTTCATTGTTGAACTTTAAAACGGAAAGCTTCACTTTGATTACATGAACTGGGTGGAAAAATGCTAGCTATTATTGAAATTGATGGATTTTCTATTTGAAGTATGTGACACAAATACAAAACTGTCAATCTTTTCTTTCTTTCCTTTTTTTTTTTTTTTGTTGTTGTTTGGCTGCATTGCATGGCATGTGAGAACCTAGCTCCTGACTGTGGATCAAAGCCTTTCCCCTGCAGTGGACGCATGGAGCCTTAACCACTGGACCACTGGATCAGGAATGTCCCTGGCATTATTTTCTATTTGTGAAGTATTTCTGTTCTTCATACCACACATCGAAAGCTATTGCTTTACTCCTCTGATGTGCATAAGAGATGTTAGGATGAAAAAACAGCAAATTAAAAACTCATTTTATTCAAGTATGGTTGATTGACAATGTTCTATTAGTTATAGTTATCCAGCAAAGTGATTCAACTCTTACACCTGTTCTTTTTCAGATTCTTTTCTCTTATTTTTTTCTTTTTCCAAGTCGCTCAGTCGCGTCCGAGTCTTTGCGACCCCCTGGACTCTAGCCCACCAGGCTCCTCTGTCTATGAGATTCTCCAGGCAAGAGAGCTTACAAAATACTGAGTATCGTTCCCTGTGCTGCACAGCGGGTCCTTCCCGGCGTCTCTTTTATACACGGCAGTGTGTACGTGTTAATCCCAAACTCCTAGTCTGTCCCTCCCCGCCTTTCCCTTCTGGTGACCGTAAGTTTGTTTTCTGTGTCTGTGGGTCTACTACTTTTTTGAATATAAATTCATTTGCATCTTTTTTTTTTCTTTTTTTTAGATTCCACACATAAGTGATATCGTCTGACGTTCGTCTTTGTCTGACTTACTTAGTGTAATATTCTCTAGGTCCATCCCTGCTGCAAGAGAGACATTATTTCATTCTTTTTTATGGCAGAGAAATATTCCATTGTGTACATATATATATATTTATACACCACATCTTGATTCACTCATCTGTCAACATTTAGGTTGCTTCCATGACTTGGCTATTGTAGGCAGTGCTGAATTAAACATAGGGGAATGTGTATCTTTTCAAATTAAGGTTGTCTCGGAATATGTGCCCAGGGATGGGATTGCAGGACCATATAGTAATTCTATATTTAGTTTTTAAAGGAGTCTCCATATTGTTTTCCATAGTAGCTGTACCAATTTACATTCCCACCAACAATGTAGGAAGGTTCCTTTTTCTCTATACCCTCTCCAGCATTTAGTATTTGTAGACTTTTTGATGATGGCCATTCTGACCAATGTGAAATGATACCTCATTGTAGCTTTGATTTGCATTTCTCTAATAATTTAATTGAGAAGAACAGTTATTTAATCTAGATCAGAAGTTACGTGGTAAGAAAATAAACTCCCTCCCTTACCTACTGCTCTCCACCTGGGTGCCTTTTCCCAATAAAATCTCTTGCTTTGTCAAAAAAAAAAAGAAAAGAAACTCCCTATATTGTACAAGGTAAATCACCTTTTTCCAGTGAAATTTTCTACTTCAAAAATTAGCAATTATTGGATATTTCCTGGTGGTCCAGTGGTTGAGGCTCCGCACTTCCACTGCAGGTTCAATCCCCACTTGGGGAATTAAGATCTTACAAGCACACAGCCCAGCGCCACCCCCTCCCCCACAAAAAATTTGCAATTATTTCAAGATGCTTTTGCAACTTGTCTCAGTTACTTTGGCCTGCTATAACAAAATACCGTAGTCTGTGTGGCTTAAATAACAAACAATGCTTTCTCATGGTTTTGGAGGCTAGAAGGTCCAAGATGAGGGCGCCAGCATATTTGAAGTCTGTGAGGGCCTCTTCATGGTTGGAGAGCCTCTTTCCTTTCCGCTGTGTCCTCACATGTCTGACAAAGAGCTCTCTAGTCTCTTCCTCTTCTTCTGAGGACGCTGATCCTATCATGAGGCCTCCAGCCTCATACCCCATCTAAAGCCAGGCACCTCCTGAGGACCCCGCCTCCTGACACCATCACCTTGGGCTCAGAGTTTCAACATATGAGTTTGGGGAGCACACACATTCAGTCTATAACCCCAGTGCTGGTTTGTGTTTTCTGCTTTTCACATGGCCAGTGGTGTCATTACATTCCCCAAGGCAGATGGTAAATGTTGACCGATACTATGAACAAGTTATAAATTTATTATCAGCTTTCTTAAGAATTCGAAATTTTGTGTTTAATATTTGATGAACTAGGCATCTGACCTTTTCCAAACCGACAGTTGCTTTGACTCTGATCCCTTGGTTAATGCTGTTCCTGATGAAGGAAGTCCAGTGGCTAAGATGCTAGGCTTTCAATTCAGGGGGTCTGGGTTCGATCCCTGATCAGGGAACTAGATCTCCAGTGCTGCAACTAAAGATCTCAGATGCCTCAAGGAAGACTGAGTGCAGCCAAATAATTTTTTAAAAAATCAAGTACAAAACTATAACCGATTTTTTAAAGAAAAAATAATAGCTCTTCTGTGCTGATGCATCCCCTGCCTTCAGGGGGGAAACACAAAGCCTGAGAGGTCTACGCTGAGGTGGAGGGAATGCTCTCCTCACGGAAAGTTCTGCCACTGTGGCCTGTCGATAAAGGGATTGGTACTGTGGCCTGAAACTGAACTGAACATGAGAACTTTTGAGTATTTCATCTAGAGTACAGTGGCCTTTCCCTTACTGAACTGCATAACTGATTAGGGCATTTAGAATTTGGTGAGGCCGTCCAAGCACAGGTGGGGAAAACATTTCCAGACACAGAGCATTTCAGAATGGAGTGAGTTTATTAAGAGCAAGAAGCAGAGATAATGAGGGCGCCGGAAGCAAGGAAGCGAGTCAGCCTCCTGACAGGTCAGCCTCCTGACAGGCCAGGGAGAGCTGAGGGACACTGGGAACCGTGGGCTGGCTGAGGGGGAGCCGGCACTTTTCGGGTCAGTAGCCGGTTTTTCTAGCCTCGGGACGAAACTCCTGCTGGAAGGTCGGGACTAGCTGATTGATTAGAGAGCTACAGGGTGAGTACGTGGGCGCTTCTGCCACATATGGGGTCAGGAAGCCTGCTGCTGAAGGTCAGGGGGGCTTTTGGCAACAGTTACAGAGGGGCTCAGTCAGCTTCGGAGGTCACCTTGGTTCTGGCCTCTGTGTCTGTGGCCTTGGTACAAGGCCTCGCAGCTGTGGCCTTGGGGCAGGACTGCACAGAATTGTTTGTGTGAGGTGCAGATGCTTTGATGTGCTGGTTAGAAGCATTCATGATCCCTAAGGATTGCCTCCATAACTTTAGCAGAAAGCATTAAGGGGAACAGCCGATATTCCAAAGACTTCAAAGTCAAGGAATTGTAACAGCACCACTTATATGGGAGAAAAAGTACCCTCCTCAATCAAGGATTACTACAATGCTGTCTCTCAGTTTAATAGCCTTATCTCTGAAAAGAGAGAAAATGAAAGTCGCTCAGTCGTCTCTGACTCTTTGCGACCCCAGAGATTATATAGTCCATGGAATTCTCCAGGCCAGAATACTGGAGTGGGTAGCCGTTCCCTTTTCCAGGGGATCTTCCCAACCCAGGGATCAAATCCAGGTCTCCCAATTGCAGGTGGATTCTTTACCAGCTAAGCCACTAGGAGCTTGGCAAATCGTTGTGGTCAATTGATGTTTAAGTAAAAAGTGGCCACTCTTGCTCCGTCAGCGTTGAACATTGGTGAGTGAATTGTTGCCTCTAGTGGTACTTGGTATGCAACCTTGAATTTTGCCCATGTCTTCTTTCCAGTATCCATTCAGGGAAACATGCTTTCTTTTACCTGGCAACATATGCTGTACACATTCTTCCTTTCACTGGCTTATTTAAAATTCCCCTGAATTATTTCATTAATGGGTCAGACTCTTATACAATAATATCTGCCAATAGATGTTTAAACATTCCATCACAATAATGAAATTAAGCAGTATATTCTGATAGTGGCCCCCACAGAGGAAAATACTCTCATTGCATGCTATTCAAGCAGCTGGATATGAACAGGTCTTGAATGAGGAGAAATCCAGGCCATATCTCTTAAAGTATCTTTATGTGGGGCTATTTAGGTAGCTTTCAAAAGCATTTCCCAACTCATATAAAACAAATTATTAGCTCCTGGCCCCCAAACATGAAGGATAAACACTCACATTGTCATAGCCTGCGGAAAGCACATTCTAAGCTGGAAATTCTGTTAAATCTCTGTATTAAGTTGTTGGATAAACATCTAAATGTGAAAAGAGGCTCCTAAAGTAAAAAAAGAAAAAAGATTTGGAAGTGTTCTAGACGGCAGTAAACCAAGCTCCACTTTCTATCCCATTCAGACCCCAAAGCATTATAGGTGCCTGTAATAATCTCACCACTGCTGAGAGGCTTTGGCATTTACACACTGATGGTATTTGTTGTTCCCTGAACTTTGAATTTGATCCTTTTGCTGAATCACGCATACCCTTTTAGCTAATCTATTACTAGACTCTAGTAAGAAATTGTCTGATTTAGAAGGAAGTTCTAATTCTCCAGTTCAGCATTCTCATCCTTAATAAGTTCTTTCTGAATTGAAACCATGTAAGTTGGGTCACAGTGGCAGATTTTATTTTTTTGGGCTCCAGAATCACTGCAGATGGTGACTACAGCCATGAAATTAAAAGAATCTTGCTGCTTGGAAGAAAAGTTATGACCAACATAGACAGCATATTAAAAAGCAGAGGCATTACTTTGCCAACAAAGGTCCGTCTGATCAAAGCTATGGTTTTTCCAGTAGTCATGTATGGATGTGAGAGTTGGACTATAAAGAAAGCTGAGCACCGAAGAATTGATGCTCTTGAACTGTGGTGTTGGAGAAGACTCTTGAGAGTCCCTTGGACTGCAAGGCGATCCAACCAGTCCATCCTAAAGGAGATCAGTCCTGATTATTCACTGGAAGGGCTGATGTTGAAGCGGAAACGCCAATACTTTGGCCACCTGATCCGAAGAGCTGACTCAGCAATATTTCTGAGATTCACACATGTTGTTGTATATCAGTAGTTCATTCCTTTTTATTGCTGATTATATAATTTTCCATTATATGAGTGTACCACAAGTTGATTGGTTGTTTCCAATTTGGGGCTCTTGTGAATGAACTGACATAAACATTCAGTTCAGTTCAGTTGCTCAGTTGTGTCCGACTCTTTGCGACCCCATGGACTGCAGCACACCAGGCCTCCCTGTCCATCACCAACTCCCAGAGTTTACCCAAACTCATGTCCAGTGAGTTGGTGATGCCATCCAACCATCTCATCCTCTATTGTCCTCTTCTCCCACCTTTAATCTTTCCCAGCATCAGGATCTTTTCAAATGAGTCAGTTCTTTGCATGAGGTGGCCAAAGTATTGGAGTTTGAGCTTCAGCATTAGTCCTTCCAATGAATATTCAGGACTGATTTCCTTTAGTATAGACTGGTTGGATCTCCTTGCAGTCCAAGGGACTCTCAAGAGTCTTCTCCAACACCACAGTTCAAAAGCATCAATTCTTCAACACTCAGCTTTCTTTATAGTCCAATTCTCACATCCATACATGACTATTGGAAAAACCATAGCTTTGACTAGATGGATCTTCATTGGCAAAGTAATGTCTCTGCTTTATAATATGCTGTCTAGGTTGGTCATAACTTTTCTTTTTTTTTTTTTTTTCTTTTGTTTTCATAACTTTTCTTCCAAGCAGCAAGATTCTTTTAATTTCATGGCTGTAGTCACCATCTGCAGTGATTCAGTAGCCCGAAAAAATAAAGTCAGCCACTGTTTCCACTGTTTCCCCACCTATTTGCCATGAAGTGATGGGACCAGATGCCATGATCTTAGTTTTCTGAATGTTGAGCTTTAAGCCAACTTTTTCACTCTCCTCTTTCACTTTCATCAAGAGGCTCTTTCGTTCTTCTTTGCTTTCTGCCATAAGGGTGGTATCATCTGCATATCTGAGGTTATTGATATTTCTCCCAGCAATCTTGATTCCAGTTTGTGTTTCATCCAGCCCAGCATTTCTCATGATGTACTCTGCATATAAGTTAAATAAGCAGTGTGACAGCATACAGCCTTGATGTACTCCTTTCCCTATTTGGAACCAGTCTGTTGTTCCATGTCCAGTTATACTGTTGCTTCCTGACCTGCATACAGATTTCTCAAGAGGCAGGTCAGGTGGTCTGGTATTCCCATCTCTTTCCGAATTTTCCAGAGTTTGTTGTGGTCCACAGTCAAAGGCTTTGGCATAGTCAATAAAGCAGAAGTAGATATTTTTCTGGAACTCTTGCTTTTTCAATAATCCAGCGGATGTTGGCAATTTGATCTCTTGTTCCCTCTACCTTTTCTAAATCCAGCTTGAACATCTGGAAGTTCACAGTTCACGTACTGTTAAAGCCTGGCTTGGAGAATTTTGAGCATTACTTTACTAGTGTGAGATGAGTGCAATTGTGCGGTAGTTTGAGCATTCTTTGGCATTGCCTTTCTTTGGGATTGGAATGAAAACTGACCTTTTCCAGTCCTGTGGCCACTGCTGAGTTTTCCAAATTTGCTAGCATATTGAGTGCAGCACTTTCACAGCATCATCTTTTAGGATTTGAAATAGCTCAACTAGAATTCCATCACCTCCAACAGCTTTGTTCATAGTGATGCTTCCTAAGGCCCACTTGACTTCACATTCCAGGATGTCTGGCTCTAGGTTGGTGATCACACCATCGTGTGTGATTATCTGGGTCGTGAAGATCTTTTTTGTATAGTTCTTCTTTGTATTCTTGCCACCTCTTCTTAATATCTTCTGCTTCTGTTAGGTCCATAGCATTTCTGTCCTTTATTGGGCCCATCTTTGCATAAAAGGTTCCCGTGGTATCTCTAATTTTCTTGAAGAGATCTCTAGTCTTCCCCATTCTGTTGTTTTCCTCTATTTCTTTGCATTGATCACTGAGGAAGACTTTCTTATCTCTCCTTGCTAGTCTTTGGAACTCTGCATTCAAATAGGTATATCTTTCCCTTTCTCCTTTGCCTTTCACTTCTCTTCTTTTCTCAGCTATTTGTAAGGCCTCCTCAGACAACCACTTTGCCTTTTTGCATTTCTTTTTCTTGGGGATGGTCTTGATCACTGCCTCCTGTACAATGTCATGAACCTCTGCCCATAGTTCTTCAGGCACTCTGTCTATCAGATCTAATCCCTTGAATCTATTTGTCACTGACAGATCATGGTGGAGAGTTCTGACAAAAAGTGGTCCACTGGAGCAGGGAATGGCAAACCACTTCAGTATTCTTGCCTTGAGAACCCCATGAACAGTATGAAAAGGCAAAAAGATAGGACACTGAAAGATGAACTCCCCAGGTCTGTAGGTGCCCAGTATGCTACTGGAGATCAGTGGAGAAGTAACTCCAGAAAGTATGAAGGTATGGAACCAAAGCACAAACAATACCCAGATGTGGATGTGACTGGTGATAGAAGCAAGGTCCAATGCTGTAAAGAGCAATATTGCATAGGAATCTGGAATGTTAGGTCCATGAATCAAGGCAAATTGGAAGTGGTCAAACAGGAGATGGCAAGAGTGAACGTCGACATTCCAGGAATCAGCGAACTAAAATGGACTGGAATGGGTGAATTTAACTCAGATGACCATTACATCTACTCCTGTGGGCAGGAATCCCTTAGAAGAAATGGAGTAGCCATCATGGTCAACAAAAGAGTCTGAAATGCAGTACTTGGATGCAATCTCAAAAATGACAGAATGATCTCTGTTCGTTTCCAAGGCAAACCATTCAATGTCATGGTAATCCAAGCCTATGCCCCCACCAGAAACACTGAAGTTGAGTGGTTCTATGAAGACCTACAAGACCTTTTAGAACTAACACCCAAAAAAAGATGTCCTTTTCATTATAGGGGACTGGAATGCAAAAGTAGGAAGTCAAGAAACACCTGGAGTAACAGGCAAATTTGGCCTTGGAGAATGAAGCAGGGCAAAGGCTAATAGAGTTCTGCCAAGAGAACGCACTGGTCATAGCAAACACCCTCTTCCAACAAAACAAGAGAAGAGTCTACACATGGACATCACCAGATGGATGACACTGAAATCAGATTGATTATATTCTCTGCAGCCAAAGATGGAGAAGCTCTATATAGTCAGCAAAAACAAAACCGGGAGCTGACTGTGGCTCAGATCATGAACCCCTTGTTGCCAAATTCAGACTGTAGTGTTTACTACTGAATAAAAAAATTGATGTATACGTGGACCTGCCCAGTTCAAACCTATGTTGTTCAGGGGCCACCTGTAGTCAGAAGGTCATATATATTAAACGTATACTTGTAAGATCTGTTTTTAGCATGTACGCAACATAATCTGAGACTTAAAAATTCTGTCTTGATTAATTCAGACAGAGATCATCAGTACATGAAACTGTTAGGGGAAAGACTGACTGAAACCCCACCCTTGGACCAGGCACCGTAGAAAGTATTTGCATGAGTTATTTTAGGACAGAAGGTGCTGGTAAGGAACAAGGAACTAACAAGCCACCACCTGCCAGAAAAATCTGGGAAAGGTCAAAAGGAGAGAGGAGAGGCCAATCTGTATGTCCTACCAACTTCCCAGAATCCTCCTTGTTGGAATCCATCTTGGCTGAGCAGTGTGTGTGCCACCAGGAAGTACCCTGAGTCAGAATGATTGACCAGAGACAACCCAGAAACTCTTCCCATTACTATAAAATCCGAGACTGCAAGTCCCGTGGCAGAGCAGTCCTCCTGGGTTCCCTGACCTGCTCTCCGCCCAGGTGCCCCTTCCCGGTAAAGGCCCTTGCTCTGTCAGCACGTGTATCTCCTCGGACAGTTCATTTCCAAGTGTTAGACAAGAGCTCACTCTCAGACCCTGGACAGGGTACCCCTTTCTGCAACGAAACCCTAAAATGAAAGATTGGGAACTTGCGAGTGGGGGGAGCAGACTGACACCACGCGAACCCACTGCTTGATCTCGGCATGATTAGGAGTGGATCACCCACGCTACTTGTATCTCCTTGTTACGCATCAGGAAGTACATGGGACCACTGCTGAAGCATTCTTAAGAGGGGAGAAAAGTTGACCTAGAATATAATCGAGTCATTAGCACTTCCATTTGGTGAAAAATATGAGGAACAAGTTAAATGAAACTATGACTATGCAAAAAGAATGTGAGATGTCCTATAGGCCAACTGGTAGGTCTCTTCCATAAACAAATGCATGAAAAGTGGTGAGACTGCTGAAGTTTAAACTAGACTTTTGAAATATAACAATGAAATGTAATGTGTCAACCATGTCTTATCCTAATGGAAGCCAACTGAAACTTTTTTTTTTTGATCTCCTGCATTGGGGGCACAGAGTCTTAGCCAATGGACCACCAGGAAGTTGTGAAGCCACCTGAAACTTTTTAAAAACAATCAGGGATATTTGAACATAGATGTGGTATGAAGTGTCACAAAAGAATTGTTCATTTATTTTTAGTGTGACAGTGGCTTTGTAGTTATGTAAGAAGTTGCCTGTTGCAGTGCGTGCAGACTGGCATATACTGGCATCTCTAGTACCTCCAGCGCAGTATTGAATGAGAGGTGTGAGAGTGACCTTGGGTAGCCTCGCCCTGCAATGGCTTGAAGCGGGGCTTGGGCTCCCAGGCAGAGGTTCAGGCCGTGTTGCGGCGCTGAGAGCACCAAATCCTAACCACTAGACCGGTGGTCACGGACAAGGGCCCTGGCCCTTCAGTTTTGCAGAAAAGGATTCCCACAAAGACGGAAAGTGGTGAAACAGGTTAAGTATTTTTTAAGTGGGAAAAGAGTACAGTCCATGTGGATAGATAGACTAGCAGATGCAGAGAGAGAGGAGAGAGTCGCGCCCTTGTGGCAATTTGGATTACTTTTATCAGGCATGTCTTCTGGGTTTTCTTTGGCCAATCATTTTGATTTCCCTGGTTCACAGTCCACAGTTAGTACATCTCAGGATCCTCCATGTGGGCGCACACATCTCTTAGCCAAGATGGACTCTACCGCAAAGGCCTATGGGTAGAGTATCCCTTGATATCACTCCCCTTTGACCTCCGAGGAGCCCTTCTGTGCCTGTGTGGTTGGGAAGGTCTCCTGACTTCGAGAATGAGAAATATGTGGTCTAGTCAGGGTCCGGCTACTTCTCTTAATTGTCCTGCTCTTCTCATCTTGGAGTTTCAGTTCACAGGGAATGAATGTCTAATTAGTTTACCCTGGTGGGACCCATCTACCTCCTGCCTCAAGAGCAGACATCACTGCCTGGTTACCAATCTTAGAGGGAAAATTGTTTCACTATTAAATATAATGTCAGCTATATGTTTTCTGTATATGCCCTTTTTCATTTTGAGGAAATTCCCTGCTCTTATTTTGCTGAGGGTTTTTTTTTTTTTCCTTTCTCCTTCATGAATGGGTATTGAATTTTGTTAAATGCTTTTTCTGTGTCTATTGAGATAATCATAAGGGTTTTATTCTTCGACGCTAGTATGTGTGCATGCTAAGTCACTTCAATCATGTCTGACTCTCTGGGACCCTATGGACTGTAGCCCACCAGGCTCCTCCTCTGTCCATGGGATTCTCCGGGCAAGAATACTGGAGTGGGGTGCCATGCCCTCCTCCAGGGGATCTTTCCAACCCAGGGATCAAACTCCTGTTTCTTACGTCTCCTGGGAGGCAGGTTCCTTACCACCTGCGCCACCTGGGAAGGCCCCGGTGTTAGTACACTCAACTCTAATGATTGCTTTTCCTGCCACCTTGCAGGCCCCAGAAGTCAGCTCTGTGATTTTCTTGTTGGGACTTGCCAAAAGCTCCAGCCAGCATTAGTATTAAAGTACTGAAAGAACTCAAGCGAAAACACCTTTCAGAAATGAAAGCAAAATAAAGACTTTGCTCAGACAAAGGTTGGGGATGCATAGTAGCCAGCTCTCACTATAGCAAGTATTTGGAAAAATTCTTTAGACGGAAGAAAAGTTGGATTTACACACAAAAAGGAGAGTGCTGGAAATGGTAAACGTGAGGATAAATATAACTTTTAATTTTTTTTCATGTTTAGCCTTTTAAACAGAGAAGTGAGTTTTTATAAAGTTAAAAATTCACTTACTGTGTGATTCAGCAAAAACTGACCCCGGTAGTCTTCATGAACCTGCCTACAAAACCTCTGACCAAAAGAGTTGACTAACCAACTGACTGATGTCATTGCAACATTGATTGATTTGCAAATATAAAGCAAACTGTATTCTTGGGATGAAATGTAATGAGTCAGGATGTATTATCCTCGTTGTATATTACTGACTGCAGTTGGCCAGAGGTTTTGCAGGTGGTTTCCAGGAACAGCCTCGGGTCTTCCTTGAGCTAGCCCACTGTTCTGAAGCAGCCTCTCAGCTCTCCCTGGCCCATCAGGAGGTCGACCCAACCCGCTGGGCTCACAGCGCCCTCATTATCTCTGCTCCTTGCTCTTCGTAAACGCACTCCATTCTGAAATGCTCTGTGTCTGGAATTTTTTTTCCAACCCGAGCTCAGACTGCCTCAACAGATTCCAAATGCACTTATCAAACTATGCAGTTCAGTAAGGGAACGGCCACCGTACTTTAGAGACGACACCCTCTAACGTGTTCAGTTTCAGGCGCTAGTACCAACCCCTTTATCCACAAGCCACGGAGCTTTACACGAGGAGAGCGCTCCCTCCACCTCAGCCTAAGCCTGTCAGGTTTGTGTTCCGCCCTTAAGGCAGGGGATGCATCAGCACAGAGGAGCTGTTCTTCTTCCTTAAAAAACAGATTATAGTTTTGTACTTGATCTTTTTAAGATATTTATGATAGAAATTGCATTGAATCTTCTTAGCTCAGTTTCAGATTTTGTCATCTTAAGCAACAGAATTTTAGGGTGGTTTGTTGTGCAACAATAATTTTTATATTATTATTAATATGAGCAGGTACAGAAGGGAATGGCAACCCACTCCAGTATTCTTGCCTGGAAAAGTCCATGGACAGAGAAGCCTGGCGGGCTGCAGTCTGTGGGGTTACATGACTGAGCATGCATGCAGGAGGGTGGAGGGAGAGGGGTTGGTAGCAATAAACTGGTAGAACTAAAATAAGTAATAATAATAATATGAGGAGGGTAATTACCCTTGGGGAAGCATCCATTTTATTATGGGTGACGACAGAGGAGGGTGTCTTTGTTGTAAATAATAAGACTTTACAGCAGGGTGTGTGTCTCCTTTTATTAACGGCGAGTAGGACCCTCCTTTGAACAGAATCTCTTTACAAGAATTATTTATTTATTTATGGTTGTGCTGGGTCCTTTTTTTTTTTTCACATTTAAAAAATTTTATTTTTCAATTTTTTTATTCTCTTTTATACTTTTAATTAGAGGCTAGTTACTTTACAATATTGTAGTGGTTTTTGCCACACATTGACATGAATCAGCCACGGGTGTACATGTGTTCCCCATCGTGAACCTCCCTCCCACCTCCCTCCCATCCCATCCCTCTGGGTCTTCCCAGTGCACCAGCCCTGAGCACCCTGATTCATGCATCGAACCTGGACTGGCGATCTGTTTCACATGTGATAATATACATGTTTCAGTGCTATTCTCTCAAATCATCCCACCCTCGCCTCTCCTACAGAGTCCAATAGACTGTTCTTTACATCTGTGTCTTTTGCTGTCTCATATATAGGGTCATCATTACCGTCTTTCTAAATTCCGTGTGTATGCGTCAGTATGCGGTATTGGCGCTTTTCTTTCTGATTTACTTCGCTCTGTATAATGGGCTCCAGTTTCATCCACCTCATTAGAACCGATTCAAATGCATTCTTTTTAAGTGCTGGGTCCCTGGTGCTGCGTGCGGGCTCTCTCCAGCTGTAGAGAGTGGTGACTCCTCTTGTTGCAGACCACGGCTCTAGGGTATGTGGGTAGCACACGGGCTTAGTTGCCCCATAGCTTGTGAAATCTTCCTGGACCAGGGATTGAACCCATGTCCCCTGCACTGCCAGCTGGATTCTTAACCCCTGGGCCTCCAGGGGGGGTCCAACAAAGAGTCTTTGACTGGTGGGTTCATCTGAATTTCCGAGCTAAGCCCCTTTCATCACCTGCTGCTGCTTGGCCCACGACCCACCGCTCACCCAGGGTGTGATTTTTCTGCCCTGGGCATGTTCAGAAAGCAACCACCAGGCCTGGGATTGCGTTTCTTCTCCAGTCTTGGGTGCTTCCTACGTGGAGCAGGGACTTGCTGACGGAAATGGGGGTCCTGGCTGCCAGCGCCACTCCCATCAAGGAGGCCCAGCAGCAGAGCGGAGAATCTGAGGACGAGCAGAAGACAGGGGCAGAGGAAAGTCGCCGATGAGTGACTGTGCGGGTAAACGTCCCACGGCATCCTGGGGGTTTTTATTCTTCTCGTGACACTAACGCTAGGTTTTTGCCCAAATCCTTCCATTTCTGAGTATTTAGTGAGATAATTCGGAGAGAAAAGCCACCTCGGGGTGGATGGCCCCCTTTCCCTCTGGCATGTGGGAACGTGAGGGCCGCCTGCAGGCCACCGAGAGGCCAGGCTGGGGGGCCCTCCCGCCGCCTCTGCCCCGTGGGGGCTCCGGCCCGTGGTTCCACTCCTCAGGCAGGAAGGGCCAGGCAGGGAGAAGCCAAGTCACAACAGCTGAGGAGAGAGATCTGCGGGTCCACTCAGTGACCGGGCTACAGGCAGGCCTAGGGTTGGCTTTATTCAGACGGAGGTGCCCCAGAGGGGCTCAGCCCACGGCATTATACATTGTGAGGGCAACAGGGAGCAAGGCGGGGGTCTAGAAAAGTAACGCCCGGATCCAGACAGTGGAGAAAGACCACGCGAAACCAGCTTAAGGCAAAGACCGGCCAGGGAGAGCGCAGAAGAGGCGACAGAAAAGGAAGAACCCTTCGGTGCCTGATCTGGGCAGCAGCCTAGCGGAAGTAGTTGGGACAATCGTGGGCGACCAGGCGCCAGGCCTGATCAAAGGCCTGCACGACGGCCGGCTCCAGGGACCCTGCCTTGACAGCTGCTAAGTTCTCTTCCAGCTGCTCCAGGCTTGACATGCCCAGGATGACCGCATCCCCGCGGAGGCCCTGCAAGGGGAGATGGCCAGACATCACACACCGATGCTCCACAGAGATCCCGTTACACACACCCCCTCCCAGCCCCGCCCCTGCCAGGACCTGGGCTCAGGCATCTTCTTCACACCCTACCTGGAGAGAGTTAATTCTCAGGTAGGTTGATAAGAAGTCTGGGGTCCCCAAGGAGGAGAAAGGGGTCTGGGGCTCTCAAGAAGGAGAAAAGGACAAACTTTTTTTTCCTACATTAGTTTTAGTTACATAAGACCTTAGTTTCTTTAAGCCCAGAGCTAATGATTAACAAAACAACTCATCTTAAGCTCTGTACTAAGGCCAAAGAATGCTCAAACTACCACACAACTGCACTCATCTCAGACGCTAGTAAAGTAATGTTCAAAATTCTCCACGCCAGGCTTCAGCAATACATGAACCATGAACTTCCAGATGTTCAAGCTGGTTTTAGAAAAGAGGAACCAGAGATCAGATTGCCAACATCTGCTGGATCATCAAAAAAGCAAGAGAGTTCTAGAAAAACATCTATTTCTTCTTTACTGACTATGCCAAAGCCTTTGACTGTGTAGATCATAATAAACTGGAAGATTCTTCAAGAGATGGGAATACCAGACCACCTGACCCGCCTCTTGAGAAATCTGTATGCAGGTCAGGAAGCAACAGCTAGAACTGGCCATGGAACAATAGACTGGTTCCAAATAGGGAAAGGAGTACGTCAAGGCTGTATATTGTCACCCTGCTTATTTAACTTATATGCAGAGTACATCATGAGAAACGCTGGACTGGAAGAAGCACAAGCTGGAATCAAGATTGCTGGGAGAAATATCAATAACCTCAGATATGCAGATGATACCCCCTTTATGGCAGAAAGTGAAGAAAAACTAAAGAGCCTCTTGATGAAAGTGAAAGAGGAGAGTGAAAAAGTTGGCTTAAAGCTCAACATTCAGAAAACTAAAATCATGGCATCCGGTCACATCACTTCATGGCAAATAGATGGGGAAACAATGGAAACAGTGGCTATTTTTTTTGGGCTCCAAAATCACTTCAGATGGTGACTGCAGCCATGAAATTAAAAGACACTTGCTCCTTGGAAGGAAAGTTATGACCAACCCAGACAGCAGATTATAAAGCAGAGACATTACTTTGCCAACAAAGGTCCATCTAGTCAAGGCTATGGTTTTTCCAATAGTCATGTATGGATGTGAGAGTTGGACTATAAAGAAAGCTGAGCACCGAAGAATTGATGCTTTAGAACTGTGGTGTTGGAGAAGACTCTTGAGAGTCCCTTGGACTGCAAGCAGATCCAACCAGTCCATCCTAAAGGAAATTAGTCCTGAATATTCATTGGAAGGACTGATGCTGAAGCTGAAGCTCCAATACTTTGGCCACCTGATGTGAAGAACTGACTCATTTGAAAAGACCCTGATGCTGGGAAAGATTGAAGGCAGAGGGAGAAGGGGACGACAGAGGATGAGATGGTTGGATGGCATCACCTACTCAATGGACATGATTTTGGGTAAACTCTGGGAGTTGGTGATGGACAGGGAAGCCTGGCATGCTGCAGTCCATGGGACCGCAAAGAGACACAACTGAGCGACTGAACTGAACTGAAGGATTATATAACAACAGTGTATCTTGCTGGAGGACATGTTTCTCCTTTTTAACAAGAACCTTCTGACTAATCCTGTTATGTGAAGTGGGAGTGGGTCTGGTAAGACCTTTCAATAGAAAGGTTAACGTATGTTGTGGGAGTGGGTCTGGTAAAATTATATAAAGTAAAAGTGAAGTCGCTCAGTCGTGTCCGACTCTTTGTGAACCCATGGACTGTAGCCTACCAGGTTTCTCTGTCCATGGGATTTTCCAGACAAAAATACTGGAGTGGGTTGCCATTTCCTTCTCCAGGAGATCTTCCCAACCCAGGGACTGAACCCAGGTCTACCGCACTGTGGGCAGATGCTTTACCATCTGAGCCAGCAGGGAAGTCGTAAAAGTACATAAGGCCTTGATAAAACTAGCGCATGGGGCACTCTCTGACCCTTTCTGATGTCTGTGTCAGAAGCTTTCTGTGTCCTTTCTCACTGTAATAAACTTCTGCCACACGAAAGCTGTGAATGATCAAGCCCGGTCCTTGGTCCCTAAGCTAAATCTTCTTCGGAGATCAAGAAGCCGACATCGTTCACCGTAAGCGATCAGTAGTTGTACAGAGCACGTATGGTGCATTCAGCAGCCGTAATCACGCGACCCCGAAGCCTGTCTTCTTTCCTCTGCTGCCACGATGTTCGTCCTCACTCAGACCTCAGTTCAGACCTGTGCGAACCTGGCTTAGCTGTGTAAGCCCAGGGACTCAGATCTCAGTTTTCACGGTGCTTGTGGGAATGAGAAATAATTCAAAGCACCGAACTCCCACTTAATGCAAACCTGCTATATACGTGCCAGAGACTATGCAACTGTGAATGGCTGAGGCTGGAGAAAAGCTTCAGCCAGAAGACAGGGGACACCAAAGAGAGAAGGAAACCCCACTCCCCCCAGAGGAGCAGGACCAGCAGGTTTTATATCAAGTCCGTGACTACAACATTCTCTCCCATTCACAGATGTTTGCTCATCAGTAAAACTGGAACAATCCCACTTCATCAGGCCTAAGTAATCATTCAATCCGTGCTTGTAAAGCCCTCATGACAGGGCCTGAAATTTGGGCAGCCACCCAGAACAACAGGAAGGCTGCCATGAGAACCGGACCAGAGGGGGATTTCAGAGGGAAAAACGATTCAGACATCATGCTGGCTCCTCAAAGAGAGCAGGAGCGGGTCTTCCGGGGATGGTGGGGGGTGGGGGGAGGTTACCTGGAGCTGGGAGTGGTGGTACATCCACCGGAGGGCGGCTGAGGTCATGCTGGGGGCACGGCTGCCGTACGCAGCCTGCAGGGCCTTCTCCACCAGGGCGATGCCCTCGAAGTGGTGCTCCTTCCAGTAGCTGGACAGGTGGGGAGGGTAGCACGGGGTCAGGACCACGGGGTCACACGGGGGCCACTGCCTAAGAGTCAACCGGGCAGCTGCACCCCCACCCCAAGCCTGCAGTATCGAGGGGCTGGTGTCCCCTCAAGCAGGAGGTCTCCTGCTCTGGGGGGCAGTGGAAGCACCCAGGACGCTGGCTCCCTCACCAGAGACCTCATGACGTCTACTCCCAGGAACTCAAACCCTGCCCTTATTTTACCTGGAGAAACAGGCAGCCAGTTCAGGGGCACACGTTGACCCCAGGCCACCTGCTCCTCATCTGGGGCCCTGTCTTTCCCTCCTGGAGGGTGATCACCACTTCTCAGGGATGAATCATGCCTCGGAAGGTTGAGCATAAGGTCCAGGGAGCCTCATTCCTCTCAGGGGTTCCGAGAATACAAGAAGAAACCCTCCAGAGGGTTTCCTAATTCCTCCAGGATTCAAGAGAGCTAGGTCCAGGCAGCAAGGAAAAGCCTGGAGGCCCTAGGAAAGCAGCCTAGAGCGTCTCCATTTCAGACTATGGGGACCCCCTCCCACCCCACCCGTCCTGACACCGTCCGCCCCCAGCTCACCGATTCCTGTAGACCTCTGCCCAGCTGTTCCCAAAGAAGCGGCCCTCGGGCTGTTTCCCGTCCTTGTCCTCATACTTGTACCTGCCGGTCAGCAGGCCTCCTGCGGGAAGGCTGCAGTCAGACCCCCAGCCACTGCCCCCAGAGGCCATCTGGACCGGAAGTGGGGGTGATAGCAGGGGAACCAGGAGGGATGGAGGTCCGGGCAAACCCCTTCCCTTCCCAGGTCTGGGGCCAGGCTTCTCCCGGGTCAGGAAGGGGCAGAAACGGGGTCGGGAAGGCCCTCCCGCCCAGGGAAGCCTGTGCCCGCAGCAGCCCCACAGCCCGTACCAGCCAGAGGGTTGTAGGCGTAGAACCTCAGTCCAAAGCGCCGGAGGCAGGGCAGCAGCTCCGCCTCCACCTGCCGAGTGGTGGCGTTGTACATGCCCTGCAGGCAGAAGGGCCAGCTGAGCGGGGCCGGCCAGGGAGCCCAGCCTGCTCTCAAGTCTTTGGTCAAGACCCCCCAGGACTCCAGCATGGTTTCCAGCGTCACTACTTTGGACGGGAAATGGTGCTGGGCCCCAGGAAGGGACGGCGGCCTGGCTCTGCCATCCCACACACATCTGCAGGCACCAACCGCGGGCTGGAGCCTGAGCTCTCAAACACGTGGATCTGGTGAGGCCTCTGCTTCAAGAGATGTCAGAGTCGAGTTAAAAACAAAGCAGAGCGGGCTCTCCTGATGGTTCCGTGGTTAAGAATCCACCTTGCAAAGCAAGGGACACGAGTCTGATCCCTGGTAGGGCAACTAAGCCTGAAAGCCGCAACTAGAGAGTCTGTGGGCCGCCATGAAAGACCCTGCATGATGCAGCTAAGATCCGAGGCAGCCAAATAAACAAACAACAAAAAAAGACAAGACAGGACAGGCGACCACATAAAGGTGGCTTCTGTGATCACGGCGGATTCTCAGAAATACTCGCTCAATGCATAAAGATGGTGTCTGGAGACTGGAGGACCCACTGGGCTGTCGGGAAAGGCTTCCAGAGGAGAGGTATCTAAGTGACGCCCGGGCACTCCTTCCAGGGAGAAGGGGGAGGCAAGTCCGGACTGACCGCAGAGCCAGAAGCAGGCGGGAAGAGGGGCCAGGGCCTGAGAGGTCGGGCGCCCGTGGCCAGGCTGAGGGCCCCCAGGGGCCGTCTACAGGCTGGGAGCAGGGGAGTGGCTGCTCTGGAGCGGGCGGGTGGGGGCAGGGGGGTGGCCCAAGAGGACCTGGGACCGCAGGTGCCCTGGAGACGGGCGTCTGCAGCCCTGGCCTCACCTGGTACACGGTGGGCTGGATCCAGCCGTTGCTCCTGCACAGGGTACAGATCTCAGCCACCTCCCAGGCGGCATAGTTGGAGAGGCCGAGCTCCACGAACTTGCCCTGCGGGGGAGAGGCCATGTTCAGATCCCCCCGCAGCCCAGAATGCCAGTCCCAGAGATTGGGACCCTGGGCGTGGGGTCCGGCCCCGTCTCTGCTCTGGGACCGCCCCAGAGCCTCTGCTCTCTGGGCACCGACAGGCCAGGGCGGGGAGCGGGGGGCCGCCCTCACCTCCTGGTGCAGCTGGTGGCAGGCGCGCAGCGTCTCTTCCACGGGGGTGCCGTGGTCCGGCAGGTGCAGGTAAAACAGATCCACTCGAGGACACTGTAGCCGCCGGAGGGACGTCTCCAGCTGGAACCGTAGGCTGTCAGGCTTCAGTGAGTTTTCCTCCAATGGATTGGCCTTGGTGGCAATTTTTACTTTGGGAGGAGAAAAATAGAAGTTCAGGTCAACTTAACAAACATTGGAGAGGATCTAGGGTTAATAGTTAAGAGGCAAGCCTGGGTTCACACCTCAGCTCTGCCAATACCAGCTCTATGTCCTTGACTAAGTTATTCAACCTCTCTTAGCCCCATGCCAGTATTCTTTCCAGAATACTGGGCAAAAATCTCAGGGACAGAGAAGCCTGGCAGGCTACAGTCCATGGGATCGCAAAGAGTCGGACATGACTGAGCACGCACATGCGTGTGTGCGCACACACCACACAAACACACACAGAATCTCAATTTTCTCAACTGTAAATTGAGAATGTCAATGGTACTATCTAGTTGGGAGGCCGTGAGGATTTGTCAGAACTTTGACACACTTGCTCATTATGAGCTGCTAATGTTATCACTACTGTGACTATTTACCAGACAGCTAGGTATGCCATGCCTGGCACTTCGGGCTGCAAGAGGAATGCCAACCCTGGATCCCTGCCCTCAAGGACCCACAGTCTAAGGGGGCACCACAGAGTAAGTGAGGTCAGGACACACAGGAGCAGGGGAGAGGAGCCTGAGAATTCAGGGAAGGCTTTCCAAGGCTTTGAATCTCCAAAAGCCACCCTGGGGTAAGAACACGGCTTTGAGGAGTCATGCCTGCAATCCCACAGACCTAAAACACCAGGTCTGGGGGTACACAAGACAAGAGAAGGGGCCACAGGCCAGAGTGACGCAAAGGGCCCTGAGGGCACCGCTTAGAATCTGACTTCAGGGGACCACAGGGGACCAGCCAGCAAGCTAAGGGGTCAACTTGGCCATTTTGAAAGATGAGTCCGAATGAAGCACAAAGAACCTGGGGTCCAGGTCTGGAAACAGGGAAAATGGCAAGGAGACTGTGGCAGGAATTCAGGAAAGAGGAGCGAGAGGCCTCAACTGGGGCCCCAGGGGAGGAAAGGCAGGTTATATTTCTGGCAGAGAAACCTCCCACTGAGAAAAGGCCAGTGTGGTCAGGAAGGAGTTAGATACCTTTCCTCCCGTCCGCAGTAAGAATCAGGTGAGCAAAGTAACGGCTGAGAAGCGAGCCCTTTCTGCACTGTTTACTCTTGGAAAGTCACCGCAGCAGGCCAGACCCCTTGAGAAGGCAGAGACCAGGCTGGAGGGCTGAAGGCCTACTCATTTGGAATTTACCATTCCACCACCTCCTCCCCTTTGGCCCACACCCCTTCTTGACATTAACTTCAAATCTGAGATTTAAGAACTGTAGCCCAGCTGGTTCCAGCCTAAAGGAGGGAAGAGGAGGTGCTGCGGAAGAAAAGGAACCAGAAATAAGACCGGTGTAAATGCCTATGGACAGATGAATGGATCAACAAGATGTGGTACGTATATACAATGGGATAGTCCTCAGCCATCAGAAAAGAATGAAATGATGCCATTTACAATGAAACAGAAGGACCTAGAAAGTATCACAGTAAGTGAAGGAAGTTAGACGAAGACAAATGTGATACCGCTTACATGTGAAATCTAAAAAAAATTATACAAATGAATATATTTACAGAGCAGAAATAGACTCACGGCTACCACACGGGGAGGGGTGATAAATTAGGAGTCCGGGATTAACATACGCACTAATATAGAGAAACTGAGGATTCCCAGGTGGCTTAGTGGTAAAGAGTCCGCCTGCAAATGCAGGAGATGCAGGGGACACGGGTTCGATCCCTGGATCAGGAAGATCCCCTGGAAAAGGAAATGGCAACCCGCTGCAGTATTCTTGCCAGGAAGATCCCAGGGGCAGAGGAGCCTGGCAGGCTACAGTCCAGGGGGTCACAAAGAGTTGAACACAATTTAGTGATTGGGCAAGCAATATTTATAAAATAGATAGGCAAAAAGGACCTACTGTAAAGCAAAGGAACTATACTCAATATCTTATAATAATCTATGATGGAAAAGAATCTGAAATATATAGATATATATATATAAGTAAATCCCTTTGCTATACACCTGAAATTAACACAACACTGTAAAGCAACTATACTTCAATTAAAATTTTAAAAAATAATAATAAGATCAGAGTGATCACGGCGAGGCAGCAGGTGGCCTAGAAAGAGTGCGGCTCTGAGATGCATGCATGTTCTCGTCTTGTTCCACATCAACCATGCCGTGAATCATTTCTCCCTGAGACACCCCGGAGTGAAAGACGGCGCAGGGTGCCAACAGCATCTACTGTTACTACAACCACACAGCTACTAACGGATCAGCCAGCGTTGCTGAGCTGCCACTGTGCCCGCCCGGCACATTATTAGCACTTCAGATGGCATCAGACAGGTGGGGGACCTTCCCCCAGGCCCACACACCTCCGCTTGACTCCAGTGCGGCTCCAACACCCTCAGCACTGCCAAAGCTCACTGCCTCTGCACATGCACTGCCCACACCCACCACCCTTTCTCCTCTTCTGGCAGAGTATCAGTTCAAGGTCTGATGTTCCCTTTTCTGAGCATTCTTCTTTGGCCCTTTCTGTGAAAGGGTCCCTCTTCTGGGCTCCCCAGCTGTCTCTAGACTCTGAGCTCCCTGGATTAGGTGACTGTCAATTCCTCTTCTGTGGCTTCGGACAGAGGCTGGCACAGATGGGGCAGTTACATAGGGCACCTCCCCACACCCATATCCCAGCTACTGCTGCTCCCAGGCACGCCCACCCTGGTGAAGTGGAAAAGTGAAAGTGTTAGTCACTCACTCCTGTCCCACTCTTTTGCCACCCCGACGGACGGTAGCCTGCCAGGCTTCTCTGCCCATGGGGACTCTCCAGGTAAGAACACTGGAGTGGGTCACCATGCCCTTCTCCAGGGAATCTTCCCGACCCAGGGATCGAACTCAGGTCTCTGGCATTGCAGGCAAATTCTTTACAGTCTGGGGCACCAGGGAAGCCCTGGTGAAGTGGGAGGCACAGCGGACTGAGCGCCCAGGGCTCCAGGGAGGAGTCCAGGGCTCAGAGCAATGAGGTAGCCGGTCCCTGCCGGTTCCAAAGACCGATCTGCAAGAGTGCCAGGGAGTGCCAGGGACTGCCAGGGCGATAAGGGCAGGACTCCTGTATATCGGGACCGCATCGGGCACCTGCGGAGGAGGGGGAAGCGGGCAAGCCCAGCGCCAGATTCCGTTTTCAGGGCCCCCTGAGAGGGGCTAGCCAAGTCGTTCCAGGCTCGGCCACGGTCGGGACTTTACTGGGAGAGAGGGAAAAGGAGAGGAAAAGAGTCAAGACCAAACACTGTCCAGCTGTCCGGGCTGATGTGCAAGAGCGCTGGGAAGCGGGGGTTTCACAGAGCTGTGGGGTGGCTAGGGGAGGTGGGCGCCCCAGCAATGTGGACAAGGCGGTCGGTCCCGGCCACGGCCAGTGCATGGCTCGGGGGCGGTCACAGGGCCGAGGTCCGGGGCGCCGGGCTTTACCTTTGCAGTCGCGGCCGCCCAGCCCGAGCCCCAGGCCGCCCAGGATGCTCTCGGACTGGCCGTCGGCGTACACGAACGCCGTGTCGATCTCGGTGTGGCCGTGCTCCAGGAAGCTGCGCACGGCCGCGGCGCTGCTGGGCACGTCCATGCGGCGCCCCATTTCCATGGCGCCCAAGACGGTGGCGGGCCGGGTCGGGACACCCCGTGGGTACGACTGGGCCATGGCGGCGGGGTGCGTAACACAGCCGCTCCGAAGCCGAGCCCAAGTCGGGGCAACGCGCTGAGGGCGGGCGCTTTAAGGAGAGGTGGGCCCCGCCCATCTGACAGGGGGCGGAGCGATAGGGGGCGGGGCGACGTGAGCATGTTGGCCCCGCCCCCACACGTGCCCCTTACCCAGGACCCCTCGGCAGGGGCTTTTCCTAACGGTTGAAGAGCCTAAATAATGTGACAAACTTTATTTTGGGGGGCTCCAAAATCACTGCAGATGGTGATTGCAGCCCTGAAATTAAAAGACGCTTGCTCCTTGGAAGAAAAGCTATGACCAACCTAGACAGCATGTTAAAAAGCAGAGACATTACTTTGCCAACAAAGGTCGGTCTAGTCAAGGCTATGGTTTTTCCAGTAGTCATGTATGGATGTGAGTTGGACTATAAAGAAAGCTGAGCGCCGAAGAATTGATGCTTTTGAACTGTGGTGTTGGAGAAGACTCTTGAGAGTCCCTTGGACTGTAAGGAGATCCAGTCAGTCCATCCTAAAGGAGATCAGTCCTGAATACTCATTGGAAGGACTGATGCTGAAGCTGAAACTGCAATACTTTGCCCACCTGATACGTAGAGCTGACTCACTGGAAAAGACCCTGATGCTGGGAAAGATGGAGGGTGGGAGGGGAAGGGGACGAGGTGACAGAGGTGAGATGGTTGGATGGCATCACGGACTCAATGGACATGAGTTTGAGCAAGCTCCGGGAGTTGGTGATGGACAGCGAGACCTGGCGTGCTGCAGTCACGAGGTTGCAAAGAGTTGGACATGACTGAGCAACTGAACTGAACTGAAGATCCTAAAATGTGGTCTTGGCTCAGGGGTGGTGCCTTGGGGCTGTCCCACCATCTTGCAGGCCCCAGAGGTTGGCTCTGTGGTTCTCTTCTTGGGACTTGCCAAAGGCTCCAGCCAGCGTTCAAGTATTGAAAGAATTCAAACGAAAACACCTTTCAAAAATGAAAGCAAAGACTTTGTTCAGACAAAGGTTAGGGAGAATTCATAGTAGCCAGCTTTCACTATGGGCTTCCCTTGTGGCTCAGCTGGTAAAGAATCCATCTGCAATGTGGGAGACCTGGGTTTGATCCCTGGGGTTGGAAGATCCCCTGGAGAAGGAAAAGGCTACCAACTCCAGTATTCTGATCTGGAGAATCCCATGGACTGTATAATTTATGGAGTCACAAAAAGTCAGACACAACTGAGCAACTTTCACTTCACTTCACTTCTTCACTATAGCAAATATTGGGAGAAATACTTTAGATGGAAGAAAAGCTGGATTTACGCACACACAAAATGAAGAGTGCTGGAAATGGCAAATACAAAGATAAATATAATCTTTAACCTTTTTTCATGTTTTTTAAAAAGCTGAGTTTTTATAAAGTTAAAATACACTTACTGTGTGACTCAGCAAAAACTACACCCTATTAGTCTTCGTGAACCTACCTTCAAAAACCTTTGACCCATTGAGTGCAGTGATATATAACAAGAATAATACATCATGACACATTGAATTTCACTCAGGCATAGAGTTGGCCTTAAACTGGTGAATCAATCAATGGAGTTAATGTTAGTCAACTACATTGGTCAAAGGTTTTTGTAGGTAGGTTCATCAAGATTACCAGGGTGTAGTTTTTGCTGAGTCATATAGTAAGTCTTGGCTTCCCTGGTGGCTCAGTGGTAAAGAACCCGCCTGCCAATGTTAGGAGATATAAGAGATGTGAGTTCGATCCCTGGGTTGGGAAGATGCCCTGGAGGAGGGCATGGCAACCCACTCCAGCATTCTTGCCTGGAGAATCCCATGGACAGAGGAACCTGGTGGGCTACAGTCCATAGGGTCGAGAAGAGTTGGACACGACTCAAGTGACTGAGCACGCACACACATAGTAAGTCTGTTTTTCAGTTTATGAAAGCTCAGGACCGACAGCTTTGTCCCCTTCCCGGGATGCCAGCTCCTCTGGCCACCCCGCAGCTCTGTGAACCCCCCACTTCCCAGCGCCCTTGCACATTAGCCCATGTAGCCGGACAGTACTTTGTCTTGACCCTTTTCCTCTCCTTTTCCTTCCTCTCAGCAACCCTTTCCTAGCCTGGAACGAGTTGGCTAGCCCCTCTCAGGGGGCTGAAAACGGAATCTGGCGCTGGGCAGCCCCTG
Organism: Dama dama; assembly: GCF_033118175.1. Classification (NCBI taxonomy): domain Eukaryota; kingdom Metazoa; phylum Chordata; class Mammalia; order Artiodactyla; family Cervidae; genus Dama; species Dama dama. Next base: position 2,798,672 of record NC_083688.1, on the reverse strand, counting down.
CCCTCTTCCCCACCCCTGCAGGTGCCTGGTGCAGTCCCTATCTGCCAGAGTCATGCCCTTATCACCCTGGCATTCCCTGGTACCATTGCAGATCGGTCTTTGGAACCAGCGGGGACCGGCTTCCTCATTGCTCTGAGCCCTGGACTCCTCCCCAGAGCCCCAGGCGCGTGGTTCAGTCCGCGGTGCCTCCCACTTCACCAGGGTGGGTGCGCCTGGGAGCCGCTGGAGCTACCAGCAGTAGCTGGGATGGGGAAGTGGGGGAGGCACCCTGTCTAACTGCCTGCTCTGTGCCAGCCTCTGTCTAAGGCCACAGAAGGGTAACTGACACTCACCCACTCAGGGAGCTCAGCATCTAGAAACAGCTGGGGAGCCCAGAAACGGGACCACTTCTTGGGACGAGCCAAAGAAGAACGCTCAGAAAAGGGCACATCAGACCTTGAACTGACCGTTTTCCCAGAGTAAGAGGAGAAAGGGCATTCCCGGCTGTGGGCGTGGGCAGTGAGTGGGCAAAGGCAATGGGATTTAGCAGCGCTGAGGGTGTTGGAGCAGGCAGCTGTGGCCAAGCGGAGGTTTGGTGTGTGAGGGCAGGGGACACCCCCATCAGTCTGATGCCGTCTCAGTGCGTGTGGCCTGTGCTGGCAGGCACACAGTGTGGGCTCGGCAACATTAGCTGTTACTGTTAATAGTGGCATCGTCATTGGCACCCTGTGCCATCTTTCACTCTGGGGTGTCTCAGGGAGAAATGGGTCACGGCATGGTCGATCTGGAACAAGACGAGAACATGCACGCGTCTCAGAGCCGCACTCTTTCTAGGCCACTTGGATGCCTCGCCGTGACAACTCTGGTCTTATTGTTTTTTTTAATTTTAATTTTTTGAAGTATAGTTGATTTACAATGTGGTGTTAGTTTCAGGTGTAACCAAAGTGATTTTGTTACATATTTCAGATTATTTTGCATTATAGGTTATTACAAGATATTGAATATAGTTCCCTATGCTATACAGTAGGTGCTTGTTGGTTATCTGTTTTATATGTGTATATATGTATATTAGTGTATATGTTAATCCCAAACTCCTGATTTATGCCCCCCTTCCCCCTTTGGTTTCCCTGGTGGCTCAGAGGTTAAAGCATCTGCCTGCAATGCAGGAGACCTGGGTTCAATCCCTGGGTCAGGAAGATCCCCTGGAGAAGGAAATGGCAACCCACTCCAGCATTCTTGCCTGGAGAATCCCATGGACAGAGGAGCCTGGCAGGCTGCAGTCCACGGGGTCACAGAGTCAGACACGACTGAGCAACTAACACACACACACACTATATTTGTCTTTCTCTGTCTGACTTACTTCATTTAGTATGAAAATCGGTCCATCGTGTTGCTGTGAATAGCATTATTTCATTCTTTTTGATGGCTGAGTAATGTTGCACTGTATATGTATACCACATCTTCTTTATGCATTCATCTCTTGGGCATTTAGTTTGGTCTTATTTCTAATTGCTTTTTCTTCTCCAACTCTTCCTTCTCGTCCCTCCTTCAGGCTGGAACTAGCTGGGCCAAAGTTCTTAAATCTCAGATCTGAAGTTAACATCAGGAAAGGGTGGGGGCCGTGATGGAGGAATGGTAAATCCCAAATGAGTAGCCCGCCAACACTTTGCAGATGGCTCAGTGGTAAAGACCCGGGTTCCGTCGGCTACAGTCCGTGGGGTCAGGAAGAGCTGGACACGACTGAGCCACTAACACCTTGACTTTCATGACCAAGTGTGTCAAAGTTCTGATCAATCCTCTGAGACTCCCAACTAGATAGTACCATTGTGGTTCTCAATTTACACTTGAGCGGACTGAGGCTGTCTGTGTGTGCACCCGTGTGTGTGTGTGTGTGTGTGTGTGAGCATGCATACTTGGTTGTGTCCAACTATTTGTGACCCCATGGACTATAGCCTGCCAGGCTTCTCTGTTCAAGGAATTTTCCAGACATGATTACTGGAGTGGGGCTCGAAGAAGTTAAATAAAGTGATGAAGGTCACAGAGCACATCCTCTAACTCGACTCTGACATCTCTTGAAGCAGAGGCCTCACCAGATCCACGTGTTTGAGAGCTCAGGCTCCAGCCTGCGGTTGGTGCCTGCAGATGTGTGTGGGATGGCAGAGCCAGGCCACCGTCCCTTCCTGGGGCCCAGCACCATTTCCCGTCCAAAGTAGTGACGCTGGAAACCATGCTGGAGTCCTGGGGGGTCTTGACCAAAGACTTGAGAGCAGGCTGGGCTCCCTGGCCGGCCCCGCTCAGCTGGCCCTTCTGCCTGCAGGGCATGTACAACGCCACCACTCGGCAGGTGGAGGCGGAGCTGCTGCCCTGCCTCCGGCGCTTTGGACTGAGGTTCTACGCCTACAACCCTCTGGCTGGTATGGGCTGTGGGGCTGCTGCGGGCACAGGCTTCCCTGGGCGGGAGGGCCTTCCCGACCCCGTTTCTGCCCCTTCCTGACCCGGGAGAAGCCTGGCCCCAGACCTGGGAAGGGGAGGGGTTTGCCCGGACCTCCATCCCTCCTGGTTCCCCTGCTATCACCCCCACTTCCGGTCCAGATGGCCTCTGGGGGCAGTGGCTGGGGGTCTGACTGCAGCCTTCCCGCAGGAGGCCTGCTGACCGGCAGGTACAAGTATGAGGACAAGGACGGGAAACAGCCCGAGGGCCGCTTCTTTGGGAACAGCTGGGCAGAGGTCTACAGGAATCGGTGAGCTGGGGGCGGACAGTGTCAGGACGGGTGGGGTGGGAGGGGGTCCCCAATAGTCTGAAAATGGGGAGTCCCTGGGGCTGCTTTTTTGGGTTCCAGAGCCTCCCCTTTTGCTCAGACCTGGGCCCCTCAAGCTCAGCTTTACTGAGAACCCAACTGGCACCCGTCAGGTTTCCCCAGTGTCTCTGGGAGTGACTGGGGACCTGGATTGGGAGTGTGTGGTGCTCTGGCCCTTCTGCTGGGTCTGCAAGAGTGTGTCTCCTCCTTCGAAGAGCCTCCCCCTTGCCCACGGCGGCAGGAGAAACCTTGCATTGGGACTGGGGAATCCTGAAGCTTGCTGCTGGCCCTGTCACCTGGGGCAACTGAGTCTAAGTTTTGTAAATTCTTGGCAATAAAATTGTCATCAATGTCTAAAGTTATAGTTGAACATCTGTTAGGACCAGCCCTTTTCCCTTTTTTTTTTTTTTTCCCTTTCATTTTTTTAAAGTTTGAAAAAGTTATCAATGTAATACATGCCCGCAGCTAAAAGCAAGCCCTTTCCAAGTCACATTCCTTAGAGGTGATGTTTTTAAACTCAGCTTACTCTCCCTCTGGCGTTGACTCTAAGACCTCTGACATATATACTTTATTGCTATTCCTTAATGTATCAATTTAGACATTATCTGTGGACTGCTGGGAAGCTCCTCATCTTTCAAGATTTATAGAAGCTGTCTCCAAAGCTTCAGTGCTAATTTCGTTGAAATGTCCCAGAACTTTTCAAGCAGCACAGTGTCTCGTATTTGTAACTGCCTGTGTGTGCAGTGATGTGATTTAAACCTTAATCCAGGCGCCCACCCGCTCCAGGGTTTCTGACTGTCTGACCAGGTTTAGAAACCATTTCCTTAAGCAGTGTATCAAGAAGCTTGTCACACCACCAGTGCCTGGGCCTCTCTCCTGGAGGAAATTTTTTGTAAAAAATAATTTGTTCACTTTTATTTTGGCTGTCTTGGGTCTTTGTTGCTGGGTGTGGGCTTTCTCTAGTTGTGGAGAGCCGGGGCTACGCTTTATTGTGGTGAGCAGGCGTATTGTGGTGGCTTCTCCCATCGTGGAGCACAGGCTCTAGGGCACGCGGGCTTCAGGAGCCATGGCCCCAGGGCTCAACAGTTGAGGCTCATGGGCTTTAACTGCCCTGTGGCATGTGGAATCTTCCCAAACCAGGGTTTGAACCGGTGTCCCCTGCAGTGGCAGATTTTTACCCACTGTACCTCCAGGAAAGTCACCCCTGTAGGATCTTGTGCGGTGCTTAGTCGCTCAGTTGTGTCCAACTTTTTGCACCGCATGGACTGCAGCCCGCCAGGCACCTCTGTCCATGGGGATTCTCCAGGCAAGAATACTGGAGTGGGCTGCCATGCCCTCCTGCAGGGGATCTTCCCAACCCAGCAATCAAACCCAGGTCGCCCTCGTTGCAGGTGGATTCTTGACCATCTAAGCCCCAGGGAGGCCCAGGATCTTGGCTGATGGTTTTTACCTTCTCTGCTCTGTTTAGTTGAGAAAGCATGGCAGGTCCATTACCTCCTTTATGCTTTGCACTCACCGTGTGGGGCTGGCTCAGGCTGTCTTCTCACTTAGCAGGTAATTGAAGGCAGGTGGCTGACCCAAGGACAGAGCTGGGTCTGGAACCAGGACTTGTCCTGTCCGTGACCCGGGGCACCAAGATGTGGTCCTGACATTGGGGGTTGTCTTGTTTGCATCTGGGAGCATGTGCTATGCAAGGATTCTTGCCCACTGTATCCCTGCTGGCCCCAGCACTGGGCAGGGACTGCCACGATGAGGGACCCAGAAATCCACATGCATTCTGCTGCTCAGGGAGGTAAAGCCTCCACTTGAGAAGACTGACGCCCTGCGGGAAACCCCCGCTTCTGACCCCGGTCACCCTCCCTACCTGCCCAGCTACTAGAAGGAGCGCCACTTCCGGGCTGTTGCCTTGGTGGGGAAGGCCCTGCAGGCTGCATAGCTGCCAGAACCCTGGGCATGACCTCGGTCGCCCTCTGCCGGGTGTACCACCACTCCCAGCTCCGGGCAGGAGGGAGGAAGTGGAAGGGAGGGATTTCATTTTTAGTTTTTTAAATTTTTGCTGCATGGTGGCTCCGATGATAAAAAAAAATCCGCCTGGGGCCTTCCCTGGTGGGCCAGTGGCTGACTCCCTGTTCTCAATGCCAGGGGGCTTGGGTTTGATCCCTGGCCAGGGAAGTAGGTCCCACATGCTTCAACAAAGAGCCTGCACAGCCAAATAAACAAACAAACAAAAAAATCTGCCTGTAATGTGGGAGACCCGGGTTCAATCCCTGGGTTGAGAAGATCCCCTGGAGAAGGAAATGGCAACCCACTCCAGTATTCTTGCCTGAAGTCAGACATAACTGAGCGACTGAGATAGAGGAACTGTGTGATATTGACACGTTTTTTCCTCCATTAGCCTTTGTGTCTCTGGCTGCCCTCTCTGCAATCTGTCCTATTCCCACCATCCCACTTTCCCAATACCTTCCTCCAATATGGGTATCACATACTAACGGTGCCTCTTTCTTGAGCCCCTAAGTGCCAGACCTGAAGTAAAGTACAAAATTTTAATCCCCACAATCACCCTGCAAAGGAAGCTGAAGCTTAGTGAGGTCATGTAAGTAACTCAGGCCTGCCCAGCTGCAGAGCAGGAGGGGAGAGGCTCTGAACTCAGGCCTGCCTGTGTGAATCTAGGGAGGCAGAGCTTTGGAGCTGTCTGGAATAATGCAGGGTATGGACATTGGGGGCTTCCTGGCAGCTCAGTGGTAAAGAATCTGCCTGCCAATGCAGAAAATGCAAGACACTCGGGTTCAATCCCAGAGTTGAAAAGACACCCTGGAGGAAATGGCAACCCACTCCGGTATTTTTGCCTGAAAAATTCCATGGACAGAGGAGTCTGGTGGGCTACAGTCCATGGGATCAGAGTCAGACACGGCCAAGTGACTGGGCACACAGATAATGGACCCCAGGTCTTGGCAGGGGTGGGGGTGGGAGGGGGTGTGTGACATCTGGGTGTCTCCCCTTGCAGGGCCTCTGCAGGGATGCGGTCATCCTGGGCACATCCAGCCTGGAGCAGCTGGAAGAGAACTTGCCGGCCGTCGTGGGGCCTTTGATCAGGCCTGGCGCCTGGTCGCCCACGACTGTCCCAACTACTTCCACTATGCCTAGTCTGGGGTGGCAGAGGGCACACTCCTCCTTTCTCTCACGCAGTCGATTTTGACCTTAGGCTGCTCTGCGTGGCTGGTTCTTCCCTCACAGTCCCGTCTCCCCAGTTCTTGTGAACACCCCCGCAGCCTCCACCACAGGAAAAGGCCGGGACTGCACAGCGTGTTTATTGTCTGGATCAAGGGGCACCAGCCGGGCTGGAGCCCAGGCCCGCGGTGAACGTCTCCTCTGCAGCCACAGGCTGTTTCCCGCCCCCACAGGCTCGGTGAGAAGGGGCAGGAGTAGGGATCAGGCTTTGAAGGGCAGAGGCGGCAGGAGGGCCTCCCAGCCTGACCTCTGAACAGCAGGGCTGCAGGCGGCCCTCACGCTTCTACACACGGCAGAACAGGGGGCCGTACACCCTGAGGTAGACGTCCTCTTGTATAGAATCACCTCACTAAATACGTATAAACAGAACCATCTGGGCAAAAACCCACCGCCCAGAAGAATAAAACTGCTGGGGGACATCCCTCACACTTGCTCAGTTTCAGCGGTGGCTTTATTCTGGCCTTAGCCAAGCCTCCTGTCTTCTGGTTGTCCCCAAGATTCCTGGCTCGGGTGTGGGAGGGGGGGTGGGGAGAGAGAACACAGCTGGGGTAGGAGCGGGTGGGCAAGGTGCCTGTTCCCTCAGCAAATCCAGCTTCCAGCCAGGGCCGCTGAGGCCGGAGAGAAAGCAGGTCCTCCCAGGCCCCCGGAACCGCCCGGCCACGTGGCCATGCAGGAGCCAGTCCTGGAAACTGGCTTGAGGTGAATGAACAGACTCCTGGGAGTCCAACCCAAAGCCCAAACCCCACAGCGTCTTTAGCTTTTTTCCCCAAGAAAAGTCCCTTTTGCAGAAGACAGCCTGAATGACAAAGTCTCGTTATTTATAGAAACACAGCCTGTCCTTGTCCCCGCCGCTCGTGTTCATCCACAGCAGACACACGGCCGCTCTCCGGGAGGGCGGTGGCAGCGCCTCGTGTCCATCCTGGCGAGACCCGGAGGCCCCGGCCCCTCAGCTGTCGTCGTTGTCCTCCTCTGACTCTCCTTCTGACTCGGGCGCGCTCTCTGGCAAGTCATCTCCCATCTGCTGGAACCTTCCAGACTGCGCGTCCCACATGTATTTGACGCTCACCTTGAATTCAGCCATCTCATACCCGAAAAGCTTCTGCGAGGGACAGAGGGAACAACGGTCAGGAGGGGCGAGTGTGGTCAGAGGCGTCCGTGGACCCTCCCGTTGCGGCCGCCGGGTGGGTGGTTGGGGGCCGGGGGTGGGGGGGACCTCACCAGGACGCGGGCCTGCTCTGGGGTCAGCACGTCGCCCTCTCTGCACACCTCATAGTCGGACAACAGGGTCACCACACCTGCGGAGAAGGGACTCCGAGCAGTTACCCCAGCACGGAGGCCTGGGCAGCGCTGGAGGAATCGGGCGGCCCTCTGCCCAAGACTCCAGCAGCACAGGCGCTGGGCTTCCTCAGCGAGCGGCCAGCTGCCTGGGGGGGGTTCTGATGGCGGGGGTGGGGGGGGCACCGACTCCTCCTTCCTTATCCCTTAACTGCTGTATCCTAGCTGTAAGTCGCTGTCCACGTTCACCCCGACTACAAGGCGGGCACTCTTGGTCCCCTTTTCATACAACAAAACACAGGTTGATAGAAATAACCTTCTCTGCCGGAAAGGTGGGGGTTGGGGTGGGGAGAGCTGTCTGCTTGGACACCTGTGCTCTCGGCCCTCAGCTGTGACCTCTCACCTCCAGGGACACCCCTGTACCTTTCTTGAGGGCCGTGGGCAGGCCCAGCTGCCTCAGCTGGGGCTCCATGGAGTGGGGGAACTGCTCCAGGGGTCCCGGGTCCAGGTTCACAGTGAAAGTGGCTTTGTTTCCTGCTCGGGCATAGTCCATTTCCGTGTACTTTGTGAACCACCTGAGGGAAAAGAAAACAGTCATGTATGGATGCAAGAGCTGGTAAGAAGGCTGAGCGCTGAAGAACTGATGCTTTCAAATTGTAGTGCTGGAGAAGACTCTTGAGAGTCACTTGAACAGCAAAGAGATCAAACCAGTCAATCCTAAAGGAAATCTGTCCTGAATATTCCTTGTAAAGACTGATGCTGAAGCTGAAACTCCAATACTTTGGCCACCTGATGCGAAGAACTGACTCATTGGAAAAGACCCTGATGCTGGGAAAGATTAAGAGCAGGAGGAGAAGGGGACAACAGAGGATGAGACGGTTGGATGGCATCACCGACTTGATGGACATGAGTTTGCACACACTCCGGGAGTTGGTGATGGACAAAGTCTGGCGTGCTGCAGTCCAGGGAGTCGGACACGACTGAGCGACTGAACCACGAACAACGCCCATCCACCTGAGGTCAGGCTCCGCCTGGCCTTGCCCGGCCTCCCTGTCCTCCTCGGCTCAGCCCGGAGCTCTGAGCTGGCAGGATAGAGACCCAGTGACAAGGTTCCAGGAACCAGGTCTTCCTTGGACCCTCCACTGGACCAAGTCCTGGGTTACTCCTTCCCGGGAGACCTCACCCATCTTCTCCTTCCCACCGCGCCTCCAGAGCACTTACTCGTCCACTTCCTCCTTAGTGCGATTGGTGAAAAGGAGACCAACTTCGCCCCTCAACTTCTTGCTGACCTGCAAAACCAGAGGAGGGTGGCGTCCGTCACGTGGGAGCAGTGGTTCTCAGCTGGGGACGACCCTGCCGCCCCTGCCCCCCAATATTTGGCAACACCTGGAGAGTACTGTGAGGGGGCGGAGCTCCTCTCTGGGTCTGGAGACTAAAGGAGAGCTGAGCCTGACGCCCGCCCTGGGCTGTGGCTGGAGAGTGTGTCAGTGAGAGCGGGGGCCAACCTGATGCAGGTTGTCTTTGTACTCGTCAGACGGGCTCCGACCCAGCGCCACCATCATCACCTTGTTTTTGCCAAAGAATATCCTACAGAGAAAAAGAGGGCTCCGTGAAGGAGGCGCCCCGCCGTCACCGAAGTGCCAACCAGCTCCAGGCCCCAGGGCCGGAGCTCCAGCCCAGGAGGAGGCGTGGCCAGAGGCTGCTTTCCATGCAGCCCAGGGCCCTCGCGTTCTTTCCCGCACAGACCTGACCCGCACACATTTTGTCTCAGCCCAGCGGGAGTGCGTCTGGGTCTGAGGAAGAGGCCCGCTGGACAGTCTGAACCAGAGCTGCTGGATGTTCTTTAAGGGACCAGACCCCAGGGTTCAGGGAGCCCCCTCTCCTGGAGGGATCACTGCTGTCCCTCCGCCCCCAGGGCAACACCGACTTTAACAGTTAGGGACTTCCCCGGTGGCCCAATGGATAGGACTCTGCGCTCCCACTGCAGAGGGCCTGGGTTTGATCCCTGGCTGGGAAACTACGATCTCCAACCAAGCCAAGCAGCCTGACCGAAAAAACAAAACAACTCCCCCCGCCCAAACAGTTAAAGAGCATCCTTCATCAGGGGTCGGGGACGGTGGCATTTTACCCTCATTAAGGCGATACTTGTGACCCAGGTACCCAAGGTCACCAGCTGCCCCTGTACTTTCGAGCAGCCTGGCCCCGCCTCCCACTGCCCACTCACCGACTGTGCTTCCAGGCGTTGCGGATGTCCTTCAGCTTGCTGTTCCTCATGTTGGCCACGGAGAAGATGAAGAGGTACTTGTACGTGTCCACACATTTCCGAAGCTATGGGACAATTCATGGGGCTCTGGAGTCCCGGGGCAGCAGGGGTCAGGCAGTAATACTCTGGCCCCAGAGGGGAAGAGGCTGCTCCAAGGCCTCTGACAGCCGTGGATGTTTAGAGCTGTCCCTGACAGACAGTCCCACACCCACCTTTAAAACCAAATACGACGCTATGGAAAACAGTGTGGAGATTTCTTAAAAAACTGGAAATAGAACTGCCATATGACCCAGCAATCCCACTTCTGGGCATACACACTGAGGAAACCAGATCTGAAAGAGACACGTGCACCCCAATGTTCATCGCAGCACTGTTTATAATAGCCAGGACATGGAAACAACCTAGATGCCCATCAGCAGATGAATGGATAAGGAAGCTGTGGTACATATACACCATGGAATATTACTCAGCTGTTAAAAAGAATTCATTTGAACCAGTCCTAATGAGATGGATGAAGCTGGAGCCCATTATACAGAGTGAAGTAAACCAGAAAGATAAAGAACATTACAGCATACTAACACATATATATGGAATTTAGAAAGGTGATAACGATAACCCTATATGCAAAACAGAAAAAGAGACACAGAAATACAGAACAGACTTTTGAACTTTGTGGGAGAATGTGAGGGTGGGATATTTCAAAAGAACAGCATGTATACTATCTATGGTGAAACAGATCACCAGCCCAGGTGGGATGCAAGAGTCAAGTGCTCGGGCCTGGTGCACTGGGAGGACCCAGAGGAATCGGGTGGAGAGGGAGGTGGGAGGGGGGATCGGGATTGGGAATACATGTAAATCCATGGCTGATTCATATCAATGTATGACAAAACCCACTGGAAAAAAAAAAAAATAATAATAAAAAAAAACAAAAAAACAACAACAAAAAAAACAACCAAATACGAAGGCTGGGAAAATATAATAATAACAAAAAAACAAGCCCTTACCTCTTCTATCAAGTTCTGTTTCAGTTCCAAGCCCTTCTTGGCAGTTTTGGTTAGGGAGACTAACACAGAGAAGAAAAAGGGGAGATGATGAGAGAGAAACCTGAACGTCTCGGAGACCCGTCTCTCCCTCGGCACCAGCCGGATGCAGCCGATCTGAGAAAGCTGGCAAGGCTTTTGTGGCTGCTGCTTCTGGCTCGCAAGGCTACCCCCAGGTCTGCAGAGTGCCTCTCCAGCTTTCCTGAGCTGAAGATCCTGCCACATCTGTCCTGTTACTAGACAAACCAGCTATCTACAGCCCCTCTGGGGCTAACTCCCTGCTGAGGAGTGGGGGGCGGGGCGCCCCCAGAGACCCAGCCTAAGACTGGGGCTGGTCCCTTCCTGCTCTGGGCTGCAGTGTGTGGAGACCATCTATGGCTTCTCTGTGCTGTGGAAGGATGAGTCTGGGGCCTCTCCTCTGCTACACCACGTCTTACAGTTTGGACCCGTGCATGCAGCGGCGCCTCTTTGGGGAGGGACAAACATCTCTTCTCTAACAACAGCTGGGACCCAGTTTTCTCCTTACCCAGAAGGGTTTGGCACTTGCCAGGTTTGACCACGGATTCTGCCACAGAATCCAATCATTCCACAATCGCTTAACAGAGCATCAAATGCAAAGCCCTGGATCCCACCTGGATGGATGAATAAGAAGTCCCTCTTCAGGAAGCACATGTCAGAAAGGTAATCACAGCAGGCAGGGCCGAGTGCAGTACAGGAGGGCAAACAAAATCCAGCTGTCCCGCTTCCCAACATTTCCACCGCCACAACTGTGGCCCAAGCCGGCACGGCGTTCTCTTGGATTACTGCTGGTCCGGCTGCTTCCACCCTTGCCACTGCCCCTGCCTTCCGCGGTTCATTCTCAACAAAGCAACTAGAGTGATCTTTTTAAAAGTAAAGCGGAACCCCATAACTCCTCTGCTCAAGCTCTCTCCTCCCACCTCACCTGGGTGTGAAAACCAATCCTGTGCAAAACTCTTTCAAGCTCCGCACACTCTGCTCGGTTCTCTCTCTCTCCTTTCCGCCCACTCTGGCCTCTGGCAAAAGTTAAACATGCTCCCACTTCAGGTCCTCTGCCCTTTGTGTTCCCTCTCCTTTGACCACCACCCTTCCAGGTAACTCCTCGGGTTGCCTTCTTCCTTTCTGCAAGTTCCTGCTCATTTGTCAATCTTAACAGACCTTCTCTAGCTACACTGCACAAGGGAACGTCAACTGCTTTTTTCCTACATGAGTCTCATCACTATCTGAATTTATAGATTCAACTTTTAGTATCCTGGGAAGACACACTTCCCAAAACTAAAATGTTAAGCTCTATGAGGGCTCTAGACCTTCCATGTTGTAACTGCAGTAACTTTCAAAACCTAAAGAGTTGCCAGGTCTCTAACTTATTGAGCGAATGTGCCGGGATGAGAGAGACGCACCATAAGTAGAAACAGTCACAGTCTCTTAGGAGGGGTCCTACGGACTGCCACCTAAGATTCAGCCATACGAAGATAGGAGATACCTTGCCGGCAGAAATAACTTAGAGAACACAACGACCATACTCGGGGATAAACCCGGGCTGAAGGAAAGGAGGTGAGGGAACGGGGAGCGCGGAGAGCGAGAGAGAGAGAGAGAGACGGGCTGAGGACGGAGAGGTGGGCAAGACGAGATCGCCGGCACCCTGGGGGCGCTGAGGCTGCTCCCCGGCCAGCCGGCCTTAGGTAACTCTCTCTGGAGGCCTGGCAAAGCCCTCTTCGCTTCGCCAACGCGGCTCCAGCCTCCCCCGGGGCTTCCGCCACCCTCAAGGGCCCAACCATTCCAGCGCGCCGTGAGCCCGCTCCCTCCTCGCAGAGGTCCCAGCGTCCTCCCCTGTCCTCCCCGAAGCCCTAGCGCAGCTGACAGCCGGCCCACAAACTGGCCCTCGGGGGCCCACTGGGCCCTCTGGGCTCACCTTTCTTGTCGCGCTTGGACTTGGGCATCTCGCCGCGGCCTCGTGGGCGGAAGACGCTGCGGCCGGTCAGGCCCTCGGCGCGCGGGGGCCTCTGGGAAGGCCCTCGGTAGGCGCCCTCGCGCGTGCCTGACCCAGCCCGCGCTGAGGCCCTGTTCTCCCTGTCCGGCCGCCGCCTGCCCTCTGCCCCGAGTCTCCAGGTAGACTCCCCACGCGGGCGGGGAACGCCGGAGTCTGGGGCGCCGCACCGAGAACCCCGCCTCTGGGCCCAACTCTATGGTTCCGCACCGAGGACCCCGCTTGTGAGCGCAACTCTATGGTTCCGCGGAGGCGGGGCCCGCGGTGCGGTGCATGCCGGGCCCAACTCTATGGTTTCGCACCGAGGACCCCGCCTGTGAGCGCAACGCTCTGGTTCCGCGGAGGCGAGGCTCGCGGCGCGGTGCATGCCGGGCCGGCGGCGGGCGGGCGGGCCCGCGCTCCCATCATGGTGGCGGCCGCGGCCTCCCGCCTGTGGCTCTGGGCTGCCTTGCTTATCCCTGCGGCAGCGGTCTACGAAGACCAAGTGGGCAAGTTTGATTGGTGCGTACAGGGCGGGGGACGAGGGACGGTTCCTGTTCGGGAACTATTGTCCCAGTACCTGTTCTTCTGTTTGAAAGGAGGAGGGCTTTACCTTGCAGCAGGGCCGGCTGCATAACTTGCGGGGCCCAGGGCAAAATGAAATGTGAGATCCCCTCGTTCAGAAATTTCGAAAGAGTTCTAAGGTGGCCGCGGCAGAGCGTTAAAGCGAGAATTGGGGGCTCTTCTGAGCCAGTCCCGGTGCGGCTGTACGGGTCGCAAGCCAGTAGCGGGCTCTGCCATCCGGGCTTGCTTGAGGTTCTGGTCAGAGGTCACGCTTCTCCTCCCCGCCCGGCCGCATTTCTGTGGCTGTCAGCTGTTTGATTTGCTGGGTGTCCGACGTCGACCCCCTTCAGCGAAGATCCTCTTTCCCCACCCTTCCAGCCCAACTCTGCCATGGGCTCAGAACAGGGCCGCCCAAGACACCAGCCAGGAGGCGCCATTCATTCATTCTTTCCTTCACTGACTGGCTCACTCACTCTTCATTCGTTCACTCATTCAGCACTTTTGTTCATTCACTCACCCACTCACTCACCCAGCCAGCCAGCCACCCACCCCATCCTTAATAAGGCCAGGGAATGGGCTTACTTTTGCTTGAAATGTCAGTTTGCCACTTAAGCATTGTGGGATCTCAGGAAAATGACTTAACCCACTCTGTGCCTCGGTTTCTTGATCTGTAATTGAGTTTACTGACAGTCCATTACCTCCCACAGTAGCTGCAAGAATGAATAAGGCAATTCTTTTAAATTACTCAGCGCAGTGACTGGCTCATTGAGTACAATCAGTATGTTACCAATTATTGCTAGTCAGGGAACACTTTCAAAGCCTAGCTCCTCTGTGAAGTCTTTTCTTATCAAATGTATTCCCATGTTTGTTGAGTGCTTCTTGTTGGCACAATGGTCGTTCTAGGTTGTGTGGATGCAGAGATGGAAAGGAACTCTGGCTGGTGAGGGGGCAGATATATAAGTACATGATATAAAGCATTGTGACAAATGCAGCATAAGTCATGTGGTTTTTTTTTTTTTTGGTGGGTTGAGGGGAGTGCTGTGGCTTTTGGGATCTTAGTTCCCTGACCAGGGCTCAAACTCATGCCCCCTGCATGGGAGTCCTAAGCATTGAACTTATGGAGAATTCCCATAAGTCTCATTTTTAATGATGTGGGCAGATGCTCACAATATAATATATACAGTTGACTCTTGGACAATGCAGGGGTTAGGGATGCAGACCCTCTGTGCAGTCGAAAATCGAGTGTAACCTATAGTAAGCCCTCTGCGCCTACAGTTCCACACCCACAGAGTCAACCAACCATGGGTTGTGTAGCGCTGCAGAATTGACTGTAGAAAACAACCAGCGTAGGCAATTCCCTGTTGGACCCCATGTTTACAGTGCGGGGGCCCCAGGTTTGATCCCCAGTTGAGAAGCTAAGACCCCTCAAGCCTCAAGGTGCCACCAAGAAAAGAAAGAAAAGAAAACAACCAGCGCGTAAGTGGATCTGCTCAGTTCAAACCCGTGTTGTATATGTTACACATGTACAACATGTCATCCAATTTAGCAGAATCCTAGGTATATGCAGTTTATAAATTGAAAAGTAAACAGAAATACACCAAAATGTTAAATGTTTATCGCTGAAAAAAAAGTTTATGGATGATGATATTTTAGGCATTTTTGTTTTCTATTTTATACCTTTGTGTATTTTTCGTGTTTTCTTCAATAAGCAGGCATTACTTTCATAGTCCAGATAAAAGATATCAGCATTTTAAAAGAGAGCATGGGATTTAGACTTAGAAGATTAGATTAGATTTAGATTTAGACTTAATTTTGCATCCTAGTTCTAACAGCAATTTGTTGATGTCAGTGGACTTTGGTGTTCTCACCTCTAGAATGAGAGTAATAGTATTTGCCCTGTGTACTTCATAAAGTGTTCAGTGATTACAGTGAGATTAAAGTAGGCTAAAATACAGATGGAGACTCTCAGATGTCATATAAACCTGTCACTCTATACTAGTATAGTTTCTTCTTTTGTAAAAAGTTAGATCAGACAGTGTAACAAGGGAAATTCTGTATAAATGTTATGTGTTTAATTTGCTAGAAGCTGCATTCGTAAACAGCAATATGCAGCTCACCTCTTTTGTACTTGGTAGTGTGCCGGGGAAGCTCATTGCATTCCCTTTATGCAGAGATAAGAGTGTTGAAAGTGATGGGATATATTCCAAGGAAAATATGAGTAATGAGTCAGATGCATCCTGAGCACCGTGTGGGTTAGAACAGGCTGCAAAGAACAAAGGCCTGACTCAAATCTGTCAAGTTTTGTTAGAATATTTGTATAATTTTTCTCCAAAGGTCAGTGAAAATAAAAGGGAAAGTTGAATTGTGTGCTCATTGACAACAGGGTTCATGTCTCTTCTCTCATGTGTAATATGAGTGTCTAGTCCCACTATTTTTTTTTAATTTTTTTAAATTAAAAAATAGTTGCAGCATGTGGGTTCTAGTTCCCCGCCCAGGGATCAAACCTAGATCGCCTACATTGGGAGCACAGTGTCTTACCCACTTGACCACCAGGGAAGTCCCTGGTCCCACTATTAATGAGTCCAGAGAAGACTGTAATTTTGTTCTAGTGGGATTTAGGCCAGGTGCCCTTTTGGGTAAGGTAAATACGTGCTTGCATTTAGAAGGAAGAGTGTTACATTAGGTATTAGGGTGTATTCTCTCTTCTTCTTCCCTTTGTTCCTGAGTACATTGCCTGGAAATCTTGCTTTTGGTCAGATCTCTTCATTAACAAACATTTCTCGTGCATCCCAAAACAGGTGTGATGGTGATAACTTCCTGTATTTGTGCAGTTGTCTTTTTTCCAAAGTGTCCTGTGCAGCAATGGCATTGGCCCCTTCCATTTCCCTGGCCTCTTTCCTTAGGAGACAGCAGTATGTTGGGAAGCTCAAATTTGCCTCCTTGGAATTTTCCCCTGGATCGAAGAAGTTGGTTGTGGCCACGGAGAAGAATGTGATTGCAGCATTGAATTCTCGGACTGGGGAGATCTGTGAGTGGACTGTGTAGGCGGGTAGCTGGGGGATGGCGTGGCTGCCCGTGGTGAGTCCAGGATGTCCTGTGGCTGGAGACGCCTGCCTGCCTGATATCCCGCCCCTGGGGACAACATGGCTGAAAGAGGCGTCTTTTAGTGGATTCGGATCATTTATTTATTTTTCAGTTTTGCCATCTTTGAGTATTTAATATATTCCTATAACTGGCCTTTGAGTTTATTTCCTCAGCCCGCGTCCTGACTGTTCCTAAGTAAGATATTGCTGCAAAAAACACATTTTTCTATTAAGATTTTACACTAAAGCTTTGGATGTTCCCCCCTCCCCCACCTCCAATTATCTATATTGCCTTTGTGGATGTTTTTAGGCATTAAAATCATGGAAATGTGGTTTATAATCACTGCTTTGCTTGTGAGTCGTAGAGATTTTGTGAATTTTGTCTTTGTCTGTTTCTGTATTGGGTGGGGTGGGGTGGGGATGGGAAGAGTGTGAGCTCAGATCGGCATAGCGTGGCTCCCCTGGTTACCCAGGGAGTGGGGGTGGGTCACTGCCCACCCAGGGTAATCCTTCCCTGAACACTTGTGTGCAAGCAGAGGCTCCCCGGGCTCTCTTCTGCGCGCTTCCTGGGGGCCTGGCCGTGGCTCACAGTAACGTCTCGTTCTCCTGCCTCCCAGTGTGGCGCCATGTTGACAAGGGCTCGGCAGAAGGGGTGGTGGACGCCATGCTGCTCTGCGGGCAGGGTAGGTGGAGCCTGGCCTTGTCCCTGTGACGGCGTCAGCGCCCTCTCCTCTTTCCTTGGTTCCTTCCTTTGTTCAGGGTCTGGGAGGGAAGGGAGTAGAGGTGTTCCCAGCAGGAAAGGACAGGTGCAGTTTCTATCTGCACTTGTACATGGGAGGTGAGGCCACTGGTCACAGGCCCTGGGAGGCTCCAGACAGCGCAGCAGTTTGGGAGATGATCTCACGTAATCTATTCTCTTCCAGATGCAATCACTGTGTCCAACGGAGGCCGGATCATGCGCTCCTGGGAGACGAACATCGGGGGCCTGAACTGGGAGGTTACCCTGGACAGTGGCAGGTAGAGGGAAAGAAGCTGAATTTCATCCTGGTTTGGTTAAAGGCTTCGCTGGAACACACATTCTATGTGGACAGCAATTCTGGGCCTTTTGACTTTTTTTCCCAGGGGGAGAAAGCACCAAAGAGCCAGAGAGCATCAGCTCTCCGTTCTTGATGTCTTGAGGTTATGGGACCCGTGCTTACTCAGCATTTATTGAGCACCTGTTAGAGGCAGAGTTCCATGCTGGGTGCAGTGTTCATTTCTGGTATCAATTGCTTTTCCTAATCTTACCACGACATGAGAGCTTTGCAGTGTTCTAGGTATGAGAAAGTGAAAGTGGAGCTTAGTCACGCAGTCGTGTCCTACTCTTTGCAATCCCATGGACTGTAGCCCGCCAGGCTCCTCTGTCCATGGAATTCTCCAGGCAAGAATACTGGAATGGGTTGCCATTTTCTTCTCCAGGGGATCTTCCTGACCCACTGAACCTGGGTCTCCTGCATTGCAGGCAGATTCTTTACCAACTGAGCTACTAGGGAAAGATTCTAGGTATGAGGATGGAGTATAAAACTTCCTGTGTTTTAACTTTATGTTTAAAAGCCATTTGAGCTACTGTTTCAGCTACATCTTGCTAAAGTTGTTTAAATGATGGAGTTGCTTGCATTAGGTTATATGTCTTCTGATAGTAATTTATTAGGTGAGGGCTTGGGGGAGCCCCCAGGCAGTGGGAACCCACTTGTGAATGTGAAACAGTTTCCATCATCAACTAACTCCATTGTCGTTTGGGTGAGGCAGGCATGCAGCCTGCTGATGACAACTGTCTGATGGCTGCTATAGTGGAGGGTTGGCCTGGTTACTGTGAAGTCCCAGGGAGAGAAAGGAACAGCCCTTAGGAGGTCAGGGAGTTCCACGGAGACAGCATAGTCGAGTGGCCGAAGGTCCAGTCTTTCAAGTCAGAGCCAAGATTCGGGTCCGGACGCGTTTGACCCCAAAGCCTGTTTCGTTAGCTGCCGAGCTGTGGCGGTCATGCCCCGGCCCATCCAGCCCGAGGCCCCGAGGCCCCGAGGTGCGGGCGCCGCTCACCCCATGCCTGTCCTCAGTTTCCAGGCCCTCGGGCCGGTCGGCCTGCAGGAGGCGGTGAGGTACGTTGCGGTCCTGAAGAAGACCACGCTTGCCCTCCATCACCTCTCCAGTGGGCACCTGAAGTGGGTGGAACACCTCCCGGAGAGGTAAGGTTGCCTTCCCCCAGGTGGTGGCCACCTCTTCCTGCTCTGTACCAGCCCGTCTTCCTCCTCTAGAGTCAAGCGTTTGAATCCTGTGCAGGGTCCGGGGCTCACTGGCCGCTAGGCCTGAGCTCCAAGGCTATGGCTGCCTTGGAGTCTCCTCTGCTGAGGGGAAGACGCTCCACCTGGGCCTGAGAGCCAGTCAAGCGAGGGGAGTGGCTCATGCACTCAGCTCGCCTTGTCAGGGAGGGGCCGAGTGCGCAGCCTCCTTGCGCAGGGCAGGCCTGGTGGGGAGTGTTGGGAGCCGCAGTGTGCCTGGCCCGCCTCAAGGGGGCAGCATGACTCAGATGACGGTGCCCTGTGTAGTCAGGCCTAGCATTACCACATCTTAACTTTTTTAAGAAAAACTAGAAATCTTATTGTTACATGCTGAATCTCAGTTCTAAATGTTGACAACAAATTCAAATTAAAAAAAAAAAACTGAGCCAAACAATACCCATCTGAGATGGCTAGTTTGTGACCGCTGGCCCAGTCCCTGGCGGCCGGGTGTTGGACCCCTGAGGGTGGTCCCGTCCTGTGGTTAAAGCTATGGCTCCCTGCTCTTCCTTCCCTCTCTCAGTGACAGCATCCACTACCAGATGGTGTATTCCTACGGCTCGGGGGTCGTGTGGGCCCTTGGAGTCGTTCCCTTCAGCCATGTGAACATTGTCAAGTTTAACGTGGAAGATGGAGAGATCGTTCAGCAGGTACAGTCTGACTGGAGGAGACTCGTGAATTGCGGAGGGGAGCAGGTACAGCCCTTCGCACTGGAGTGCAAAAGCCGGGTGAATGCAAAAGCCACTCAGGGTCCCTGATGCTGGGCACTTGAAGGCTGCCTTCTGCTCATCAGGCATTTATTTAGAGCCCACACATTTGCACATGGTGCTCTCTTGGGGTGGCTAAAAAAAACTGCATAGATCTGTTCATTGCCTGTATTGTCTTACAAGGTGATTCTGAAGGTGGTAATGTGAAACCGCGTGTGACAAACACAGTAGAGAGATGCGTATCGGAAGGGTCAAGTATCGCTGCCTGCAGCTCCCAGCCTTGCCGGCACCGTGGCCGCGGCTGCCCTGCTGCACCTGAGACACTGGGGCAGGGAGGAAGTGGCCATTTCTATGCTCAGTGCTCAGAACTGAGCGCTGAGAGTGAACTGCAGCCGGACTTCACCAGGACGAGAGAAAAGTGTCCAGTATTGAAAAGGGCGGCCTGGTTTAGTTTTCAAACCACCAGAAGGCAGATCCCGATCTTCTCCAGCTGTGGAGCTCTCGGAGGCTGGGAGGGACGGGAAGGACTCCTTCACAGCCCCCCAGGAAGACCCTCTGAGCCGAGCCCCTCCCCTGGGATCTGGTGGTGACGGGCTGGTGAGCTAAGAGGGAAATGTGAGCGTCCCCAGGAGCCTGCTGTCCTCTCGTCTTCCGTGTAGGTCAGGGTCTCGACCCCCTGGCTGCGGAGTCTCACCGGGGCCTGCGGTGTGGTGGACGCGGCTGTCCTGGTGTGCCCTGACCCGAGCTCACGGTCCCTGCAGACCTTGGCCCTGGAGACGGAGTGGGAGCTGAGGCAGGTCCCGCTGCAGGTGAGAGGCTAGAGCCGCTTCCCCGGCCCGAGGTGCTGCCTTGGCCGCTTGGAAAAGCCTTTCTCCCAGGCAGCCCCTTTGAGGTCAGACCTCTGGCGGAACTGGAATGAGGGCAGACGGGCCACTCTGCCCCTTGGAGAGCCTGAACGAGAGCTTCTGGAGCCCCGTGCCGAAGCCTCGGTACTTTCACTGGCAAAGTGGGACAGAGGCCGCCAGCCTGGGACGGTCCGTCCCCCGCCCTCTCCGGGCCCTCAGCTTCTTCCTTCTCGTCTCCCAGTCTCTTGACCTAGAACTCGCAAGTGGGTTCCAACCCCGGATCCTGCCCACACAGCCCAGCCCGGTGGATCCGTCTCGGGCGCAGTTCTTCCTGCAGTTGTCCCCAAGCCACTATGCGCTGCTGCACTACCACCACGGCGTCCTGAGTCTGCTCAAAAACTTCCCGCAGGTAACCGCAGGCAGCATGGCGCCCTAGGATTCAGGCGGGTCTAGCTGAGGCCTAGATGCTGGAAATCCCTGCCTTTGAATTTGGAGATACTTACTCAAGACAGAAGGCCTCTTTCCATGAGTGTTTTGAGAGGGGTTAGCCTTAGAGTAGAAATGGAATACTTTGTTCTTTTGAGAGTTACAGAGGATTTTTGGAGTAAAACTGGTACCTTCCTGAATGCACGGGAGAGTGGGCACGTTAATTAGAACTTCCTGTAGATGCGGAGAGCCGCACTGAGCTTGCCTGTCCTGGAGGTCCGGCAGGGCCTGGCTCAGCCGTGGGTGCAGTGGGGCTTCCTCTGCCCTCAGTGCTCTGGCCATCATGCTCCAAACCTGGGAACGTTTTTAACTCAAGGCCATGAGTTCTTCTGGTGGAGGCGACCCTAAGACTGCAGGCTAGGACAGGCCCTGTTTAGGGACTGGCACCTGACTTTACCTGCAGGCTGCCCTGGTGAGCTTCGCCACCACCGGAGAGAAGACAGTGGCTGCAGTCATGACCTGTCGGAATGAGGCGGTGAGTGTTGGGAAATAACAGCGCTTGGCCACATGCGGGATCTTAGTTTCCTGACTAGGGGTTGAACTCATGCCCCTTGCTGCAGAAGCGCTGAATCTTAACCGCTGGAATGCCAGGGAGGTCCCAGGGTTTTCTTTCCTTTATCTTTGCTGGAAGCCCTGAGAACCAAAAGCCTGGGCATGTTCACCTGGTCACTTTGAACCGGGGCAGGGGTGGGGGGAGCAGGAGGCTGTTCTCCTTTGTGCCCAGGAGTGGGACGCCCTCACAGTCATCTGGGACTGTTCCGGATTGCGTGGGGTGTGTGGGTGGGATTTGCCCTCTCCCAAGGGCTGAGAAGACCTGGAGGTGGAAGCTTCGTTTTGGTGGCTGGGAGGTGACCCTTTGGCTGTATTTTCTCTTTCTCGTTTCCATAGCAGAAGCCTAGCGTTTCTGAAGATGGGTCACCTGGGAGCTTTTCGGAGAAGTCTGGTCCCCAGGTAGGGTGTGGTCTTGGGCAGTGCTGGACCTATCCATGGGTGGGGCAGGCCTCCCGGCCGTGAAGCTGGAGGATCGGTCCAGGCTGGGAGCCGGTCTCCTCGAGGCCCCAGCCTCAGATGGGGTTTTCTAAGTTTTGTGAATTAAACCGTGCTTCTCTTGATCTTTTCCAATTGGGAGATTAGAAAGTAGAATTCCTAGAATCTCTTCTTAAGTGCGTTCTCCTCTGGGCCTCCGTCTCCTCATGTCTTGTGGGGTCCCTGCTGGCGGAGTTGAGGGTTAGTCAGTGCTGCCCTGAAGCAGAGTGTGGGGCGCTGGCTGGAGGCACGCGTTTCTGTTGTGGCTTCCATCTCCTCGGCTTTTCCCAAGGCGGGGTGTGCTTTCCCTGCCTACGGTCTTAACAATAACTTCGAGAAGTCTCTCTCCACTCTCCTTGCTTTTCTGGAGTGAGTATGTATGGTGGTTGTAATTTTACTTATTCACTCATGCTCCTTATTTCTGCCTTAGGATTTAGCTTTGCTTTCTGGCCCCGGGTCCTTCTCCAGGATGTTGCCTGCCCCCCCAGCCCCACCCAGGTTCTTGGACTTCTCGGGGACTTTGCTTTGCGGGACTCCTGTAGTTGAACCTTGTGGTCTGTGCCCTAGGACTCGCTGGCTTGCTTCAACCAGACCTACACCATCAACCTCTACTTAGTGGAGACGGGCCGGCGGCTGCTTGACACCGCAATCACCTTCAGCCTGGAACAGAACGGCACTCGACCGGAGCGGGTAGGTCGGGGCCTGGGGGCTTCTCAGCCTGGGGCTTTCTTTCCTCGGGCTCAGCTCCGTGCCACAGGTCCCAGATGTGGACTGTAGTTCTGCCTGAGCCACTAGCTTGCCAGAAACGCCTGTAAATACCAGTAAAAGAAGTGCCATTTAAGCCAAGCTGTCAGTGTGCCGGGCTCCATGCTAAGCTTTTCACTTACTCACTGATGGGTTCAATCCTCCTGATGAGGGACTTCCCTGATGGTCCAGCAGTTAAGTCTCTGCACTCCCAATGCAGGGGGCTTGGGTTCGATCCCTGCTCAGGGAACTAGATCCCACATGCCACAACTAAAGATGTCACGTGTGGCAACAAAGGTCCCAAGTCCCAAAGCTAAGATGGGGTGCAGGCAAATAAATATTAAAAAGAAATCCTCCTGGTAGTCTTCTGATTACCACTGCCCTAGCCTCATAAACGAGGAGGCCGTGCCTGGTGAGACTGAAGACGCTACGGCTGCCCAGCCTTGCCTCTCTGCACGTTCAGTGGTGTGCCTCAGCCTCCCTGGGCGGTTGCTGCTTAGTCTCCAAAATGGAAACTCCACTCCGGGCCTCCTGCTGACTTTGTGGGGTGTGATCGGTGCACAGTGAATGCTCGGGTGGCCGAGACGGTCTCAGGCTCCTCCGTAGAGAGGACCCGGGCTGGCTGCCTGCACTGTTGCTGTCAGCTCCTTAGGATGCGCGGTGTCTGTAAGCAGAGTCCAGGAAACGCTGTGTGGTTTGGACACGCAGGGATGCCGTGACCTGGCCTCTGACCTCTCCTCGTGCTTTGAATCTCGGGGTCTGGGCTCTGAGAGGCGTCTGGATTCCCGCCGACTGCAGGGCTCTTGACTGTTTGGTTCACAGCTGTACATCCAGGTCTTCTTGAAGAAGGACGACTCTGTGGGCTACCGGGCCTTGGTGCAGACACAGGATCACTTGCTGCTTTTCCTGCAGCAGCTGGGTGAGTGGGCCCCATTCAGCCCCTGTCTGTGGGCCTGCCCGTGAGTTGCATTCAGACCTTCATCTGGGCCTGTGGCCAGACTTCCAGGAAGGATTCAAGTGCAGTGTATCCTGCCTATTTTCCCAGAGCGCTACCTAAGGACCTGTCTTTGAATAATTCCTTAGCACTCGTGGGCGGGAGACAGAACGCTCCTCACTTCACCTCCTGACCCCAGCCCCCTGCCCCGCCATGTCTCTTTTTGGCCCGAGAGCCTCCGAGAAGGGCCCGTTCAGGGGACGGCGGAGGCGGGCTGACTCGGGTGACCTTGGCTTCTGCAGCAGGGAGGGTGGTGCTGTGGAGCCGCGAGGAGTCCCTGGCCGAGGTGGTGTGCCTGGAGATGGTGGACCTGCCGCTGACTGGGGCGCAGGCGGAGCTAGAAGGGGAGTTTGGCAAGAAGGCAGGTAGGAACGGGGGGGCCGGGAAGCAGAGCTGCTGGTGGGGGGCTCTGGGACTGCCGGCAATCCTGTGGCCCGCACCCCTGGCTTCTGGGAGCGGCTGCTTTGCCGGTCTGTTCTGAACCAGCTCTCTGCCCCATTGCCAGTGCGTTTGTGCCCTGGTGGCTTATGGAACCACTCCTCTCCGAAAGGAGTGACTTGTGACTCTTTCTAGGGAGAGATCCCAGTGAAAAAAAAGTCTTAATGTAGCATCGTCATAGCTGCTTGTTTGAGGACCTGAAATCTGCCAAGCACCGTGTCAGGCCCTATACACCTGTTGTCCCCAAGGCAGGAGTCCCACCTTTCCAGAGAGACTGGCTGGGTTGGCCAGGTTCTGCGGGAATAAGCCCGTGCCCTCCGAACCCGGCCGTGGTCCCAGCACCCAGAGAACTTGCTTCACTCTCCCTTGGGTCCGTCCTGCCCCCTGCCCGCGTGTCCGTCCGCCCGGCCAGCCAGCTGGTGTTTGCTAGGAGCCAGCTCGGGGCCAGCCACCCTGCTAGGCACCGCGGGTGTTCTCAAGCCGAGGACTAATGTGCCTTTACTGTTTACTTCTGCTGCCGGGATCCAGCCATCCAAGGTAAAGCCCGCCTCCGCTGCCTTGTTGCTCGCTGCCTGCTCACACGGCTGGCTTCCAGGCCGTCGTTTGTTGACCTGGGCTTGCTCGGTGCGGTGTGTGCCGCGTGCGCGGACTGCCTGCCTGTGACTCGCCCCGTGTGCTTGCTGCTTCTCTCCCTCGAGCCGGGGTTGACGGACATTGGCCGAGGAAAGGCCCGGCCCTTTTCCCGTGAGCGCTCTGCACCTGCCCCGGGAGGTCCCGCGTGTCCCTCACGAGGTCTGGTTTTGGCAGCAGCCCAGCGGGTGCTCTGCCCTTTTACAGACGGGGAGCTGGAGGCTGCAGGGTGAAGGACGTTTTTCAAGTCGTGTCCGACTCTCTGTGACCCCATGGACTGTAGCCCGCCAGTCTCCTCTGTCTGTGGGATTTCCCAGGCACGAGTACTGGAGAGGGTTGTTGTTTCCTTCTCCAAGGCCACCTGGCCTGTAAGCAGTGCACCTGGGATGTGAATCCTGACCTGCAGACTCAGAGGCCTTGCTTCTTACCGTGCTGCCTTGCCGCGGTGACCGGTCTCGTGTCCAGAGGAGATCTGAGGGTGGTAGTCTCCTAGACGGAGGAAGGGGCGGAGTGAAAGGGAGCCCTGGGAGCGGGCTGCAGGGAGGTCTGTTGGGAGCAGGTTGAGCAACTGACAACGTAGGCCTGACGCCGCGAGAAGCGGAAGTGCCTGTTGATGACGCACACACGTGCACCCCGGCGCCCCCGCGCCCTGCCCTCGTCCGGCTCTGCACGGCGCCCGGAGGCCGTTGTGGATGCGGGCTTGTGGTGGAGACGCTTGTGGCACAGCTGCACCCTGCATGGCTGCCCCCTGCCCTCCTAGTCTCCTGTCCGGAGATTGCAGGCGGGCGGCGTGCTGAGAGCCCCGTGAGTAGGTCTTAGAAGTTCCCGCACGGCTGTGCCTGGGTGTGAGACTGTTGGCATCGGACATAGGACTGCTCCTTGGGCTCGTGGCCTGGGGTGTGGATGACTCGAGTGCTCTGGAGGAGAGGGAGAGAGCCCTCCTTAGGGGGAGCAGGTGCCCCCTCGCTGGAAAGCCCCAGTCCGCCGAGGAGAGAGCCTCAGCTGTGGTCCCTTTTCCTTGACACCAGACGGCCTGCTGGGCATGTTCCTGAAGCGCCTGTCCTCCCAGCTCATCCTGCTGCAGGCCTGGACCTCCCACCTCTGGAAAGTGTTTTACGATGCTCGGAAGCCCCGGAGCCAGATCAAGAATGAGATCAACATTGACACTTTGGCCAGGGATGAATTCAACCTCCAGAAGATGATGGTGATGGTGACGGCCTCGGGCAAGGTGAGCCCTTCAGAGGCCCCGGGAGCGGGACAGGAAGCCCGGGACGGGAGCTGGAGCCAATTCTGGTTTTCAAGGACAGACATAGTTCTGGGTCAGCCTTTCTGGTAGTGAGCCCGGTGTTTATCTTGCAGCTTTTTGGCATCGAGAGCAGCTCTGGCACTATCCTGTGGAAACAGTATCTCCCGAACGTCAAGCCAGACTCCTCCTTTAAGCTGATGGTCCAGAGGACGACTGCCCACTTCCCCCACCCGCCCCAGTGCACCCTCCTGCTGAAGGACAAGGTGAGCCTCCGTCGCGCCTCTGAGCCCGGTGGGTGCAGTTTTGTGTTTCGTAACTTCAGTTGGGCCTTTGGGATTCTCTGAGAGTACAGGCAGAGAGTCAGGGCTTAGAGCTATGTTTTCTTCCAGTTTTTTGCCTGAATGGAGCCCCCTCCCCCCCGGGGGTGGGGATGGCTGATGAAGAAGTGACTATAGCATAGGTGTGATTTCACCAGGTCCCTAGTAAGCCAGCCCTGTTTCTTCCAGACACAGGAGGCTGTCGGTACCTAGAGGGCAGCTTGCTCTTCTGGTGGTGGAGGGCAGGACACCAGCATGCCTCTGTCTCCCAGGGAGCAGATGGCTTTTTGCACATACATTCTGCCGTCATTGGAAAGGGGGCCAGGTAGACATTTCATCTGTTCCTTAATGTGACCCATTCTTGGCTCTGGGCTAGAGGCAGTTACACTTTTACCCTTTCGACACATCGGCTTTCAGACACGTTCACCTTCAGCCAAAGCTTTGTTTTCCACAAGGCGGGGAAAGACGAAGGATCCTCTGTGGCTGAGCCAGGTCCCCAATTCCTTAGGACTTGCAGTCTCTTCCTGTTGGAAGCTGACCGTTGCGTGCCCATTTCAGGAGACGGGAATGAGCTCGCTCTATGTCTTCAACCCCATTTTTGGGAAGTGGAGCCAGGTGGCCCCCCCCATGCTGAAGCGCCCCGTCTTGCAGTCTCTGCTGCTGCCCATCATGGATCAGGACTACGCCAAGGTGCTGTTGCTGATAGACGACGAGTACAAGGTATGCGTCTGCAGAGGCTGCAGGACCCCTCGTCGGTGGTGGTGGGGGGGCAGCGGGCAGGGCGCTCACACCGCAGCTCGTGGGCCCCAGGTGGGCGCTGTCTGCAGTCAGCACGCGTTGAGGCTTGAAGGGCTTCTCTAAGCAGCGCGATGGCTCTTTCTGCGTTTGTGAAAACTGGGTCTCTTAAGAGAACTCAGTTTAAGCCCTGATTGAATTCAGCAGACTTTAATTCCTTTAAGATTTGTTTTATTCTTAAGGCCCTTTTTGATGGGAAACAGTGAAAGTCTGGAGAATCCATGCTTAGGGGTTTCTTTTCCTTTAACTTTTCTTTTTTTTTAAAGCCAAACATTTGTTTGATTTATTTGGCTGAACCTTAGTTGCGGCTTGCAGGATTTTCGATCTTGGTTTCAGCACGCAGGATCTTCAGTTGTGGGATTTAGTTCCTTGACCAGGGATCAGTCCAGGGCCCCCTGCACTGGGAACCTGGAGTCTTGGCCACTGGACCACCAAGTCCCCCTGTAACTTTTCTCTGGGGTTTTCCAGGTCACAGCCTTCCCAGCCACTCGGAATGTCTTGCGGCAGCTCCACGAGCTTGCCCCTTCCATCTTCTTCTACTTGGTGGACGCGGATCAGGGGCGGCTGTGCGGATATCGGCTCCGGAAGGTGGGCAGTGGCGTCCTGCTAGGACCCGTGGTGGGAGGGGTGTAGGTAACAGGAGTGAATTATGCTGGCCGTGGTGTTGTAAGCATAGATGAGCATCATCGTGCTGTCCAAGGCCATCATTCTCGTGTTTGTGGAGCAGGCCTGGTCGCTGCTGCCGCGGAAGGAGCCGGGCACGACAGACGAGGTCTCGGTCCCTGTGGAGCTTTCACTCCACGTGTCTCTCCTGCAGCAGGAGGAGTGTTTTCGCCATCCTTAGGGTGGGAGGTGGGAATGGTGAGTGAACAATAGCGTTTTCTGTACGAAGGTGGTGTTATTGATCCACTCTTAATCGAATGTGAGTTTTGAATTTTACTTCTAGAATTGGGATCAATTTGCTCCTGTCCTGACATACGTGAGTCCAGCTCTTGCAAATGCTGATTCACGCTGGCTCTGAAGTCCTGCTCTGAGCTTCACAAGGGCTGGCCTTGGCCCCGAGAGCAGGGCCATGTCGAGGGCTGATCTGAGATGTGTCCTCTCCAGCGGGTCCTGCCATCCTGTCTGTAAGCCTTTTGGAGAGGCTCAGACCTTGGACCTGGCTGCCCATGCAGGAAGCTTGGCTGTATCACTTGTTCACTTTGCGTCCTCGGGCAGATGACTTCCGTCTGGTCTTCTCTTTCCTTGTCTGTAAGACAAAATGGTAATAATACCATGTCAGAGAGTTTTTGTGATGCACTGGAGAGTTAATATGTGTAAGTCACATGAAGAAGTGCCTGGCACACAGTACATGCCACATAGGTTTCACCTGCTGTTGTTTAAAAAACACAGTGCCCTTTCCCAGCGTTTTGTAACAGCTAACCTTCAGCATAAACAGCATAGTGATGGTCTGTCCAGAAAGCGTGCCCGGTGGGTGAAGAAACACTGTTCTTCTAAGTTGATGCAAAAGGGACCTTGAAAGAGAGTTCTTCGTGGGTAGGGGGTGTGACCCAGGGTGTGGGTGTCATGGACCAGTGGAGCCCTGAGGTGTCATCCTAAAGACAGTCAAGGGGAGACAAAGGAGGCAGAGCTCCAGAGGGAGTCAGCGGGGGTGGGCTTCCAGGCTCTGGCCCCCGGGGCTCCCTGGTGACCTTGCTCTCCGGGAGGGTTTTAGTGAACTCTGATGTTTTCATAGGAGTCTGTGAAGTGTTTTCATTGGAGTCTTATTTTTTTTTAATAAAGATTATTATCATTAAAAAGAATTTTAAAAAGAAGTAACATGTGAATACACTCTCACAGTGAGAGATTGCATTGGTACAGAGTCGCGTGAGCAAACCGTGAAGGGCCCTTTCGGCCCCGTCGCCAGCGACTTCCCTGGCTGGAAGGTGCGTCAGTGGCCCGCACGCCTTCCGCATCCCGCCTCCGTGCCCACTGCTGGGGAGACGACCGTGCAGTCCACGTGGGTAGGCGCGGCGTGTGTACGTCTTACCTGAGCTGGAATTGAGCCACATTCAATCAGTAGGAAATCTGCTTTGTTCACTTGATGTGTTTCTACCGCCTCCTTTTGTTAAACCCACATCTGATTAAAACAGCCCTGAGAAGAGTGCAGAACCCTGCGGTTACTGCTCAGGGGCCCCTCACAGGAGGACCGCGGCTGTGCACACAGCAGTCAGATAGGGAAGCCCCTCTAGTCACTGCCCGCCCCCCATCACTTAGGGCTCCATGCAGTTCCATGTGTGGAGGTGTAATAACGCATTTGACCATGCAGGTTTGTTGGTTTCTCATGACAATAAAGAGCATTTCTTGTCACATTCTGAGGTCCCTGCCAGCTTAGTGGTTCTCTGCCGGCTCCGTGTAGGGACCTTAGATGTTAGTAATAAGTGGTAAGTTTTCTTTGAGTTAGTCTTACTCAGATAAACAGTGGGATACTACTGACTGTTCCGCTTCTTTCACACTGGCTCTAGTATTTCTTTTTTTGTTTGTTTGTTTGACAGAAAGTAGGCTTTATTGGTGGACGTGAGTGAGGAGGGGTGGTTCTGAGGTCCCCATGGGTGCAGGGCCCGCCCCGTGTCCAGAGGGCCACAGGTCAGGGTTGCGTTTGACCCCATAGCCATGCTGGAGGAGTTGCTTTGCAGCCGCCAGGCCTTCAGGTTCACTGCATCACACTTAGTAAAGCTGTACTTCTTGGAGATGTGGATCTGCTGGCAGCCAGGGAACTTGAACTTGGCTCTGCATTGGGTCTCAGCCACATGCCCCTTGTTCTGCAGCTGGTGCAGATGGACTCCATGGCTTGGCTGACTGCTGCGCCCTGGGGCTCTCCAAAGGCACCGCGCTGTGCTGTTTGGAACCTTGGACTGGGGACAGCATGGGGTCAGACACATGTCCCCTGGAGAGGACTGTCTCCCAGGTCCCCTTGGGCAGCCCAGACAAGCAACAGGTGCCTCCAACTGCCCAGGAGGCTGCTGTTCGCAGCCATTGCACGCCAGGCTTCACTGGTTTTCTTACTTGAACGAGGAGTTCCAAAACCTCTTCCCAGACTAGATCCTTATTGCTGCTTCTCTAGGACCTCTGATCCCTGTCCGCTCCTGCACAGAGGCGCCCGCTGAACTACAGGGTACCTTCCTGATGATCACTGCCGGTTCCTTCTCTTTGGCCCCACCCCAGGACCTCACCACTGAGCTGAGCTGGGAGCTGACCATCCCCCCAGAGGTGCAGCGCATCGTCCAGGTGAAGGGCAAGCGCAGCAGTGAGCACGTGCACTCGCAGGGCCGCGTGATGGGGGACCGCAGCGTGCTCTACAAGGTACGCGGAGGGGCCGGGCTGGGGCTCCGGCTCTGCGGTCGTAGGAGGGGGCGCTTTCTGCGGGTTTCTTAATCCCTTTGAGCCTTAACTTTCTGCCTATGAGATGGGCCTGATATATGCCCTCCCCCGGGGTTGTGGTGATGATCACACGGGATACCACCCAGTGCCAGGCACGTGGCCACTGCCCAGCAGCTGTCATCTGTTAGGACTAGTGGTCGTGCTGGTAGACCTTTCTGGGCATAAGCCTTAGTCGATCCATCAGAAACTTCATCTGTGATCCAACATCCTCCTGAGTGGGAGATGGAGAGGTGACTCGTCAGCTGCAGAACCATCCTGTGAGGGAACGTAATCCTTACAGTGATGAGCATGAGTTACAGCCTCTGGCAGAGCAGAGACGGAGTTGGAGGAGGAGGTGAGGCCTAGAGGGGAGCAGGTTTTGGCAGGCGTAGACCAGGGGCTTGGCTTGGGGCGTGTCGAGTTTGCCTGGAGACGTCTGAGAAGTGATTCTGACACAGCGGTCCATTAGTTGGGTCTGGAGTTCAGGGGGAGGCCTGGCTTGGACGTGTAAACGTGGGCGCTGCCAGCCCCTGCAGTCCGGAAACCGTCAGACTGGCTGAGATCACCAGGAGAGCGTGGGCAGATGGAAACATCTGGATACTGGGGAGTGTGGAGGACAGACCTGCAAAGGGGCTGGGAAGGAGCGGCCACTGAGGCAGAGGACAGATGGGGCCTGGGCGTCCCGGACGCCAGGGGGCGAAGGTGTCTTAGGACGGGAGTGATCACCCATGCTGCCCGGTCCAGTCGGTCAAGTTAGAAGAGAGCTGAGACCTCTCGGTTGCTGTGGTAGCTGCAGGGCCCCGTGGAGAGACGTCAAGTTGCTGGACCGGTGTCCTTCCATCAGGAAGTGGGCCAGCTTGGGTTGTGTCTTGAGTGACTGTTTGTTTGTGACTTGAGTGAGTTGCTTAACTACTTTAAGTCGTTTCATCTATGAAGTGTAGATGGTAACTTCTGTTTGCAAGGATGTTTATGAGAGTCAATGAAATGATGGTGGCCCAGCCCCTGGCATGGCTTCCAGCCCCCAGTGGACACTGAACAAGCGCAGTGATGATGACCCCTGAATAGGAAGTTCTTCCACCCAGAAAAGCTGCTTCCTCTGCCAGCCGGAGGGCTCTGTGCCCACCTCCCTGCCCCGGGCTCACAGTGGGGTGCCACTCACGGAGTGCCACTGTGGTTCTGAAGGAGTTTTTCTCTCCATCTTCCCAGAGCCTGAACCCCAACCTGCTGGCCGTGGTGACGGAGAGCACGGATGTTCACCACGAGCGCACCTTCATCGGCATCTTCCTCGTGGACGGTGTCACGGGGCGCATCATCCACGCCTCCGTGCAGAGGAAGGCCAAGGGCCCTGTCCACATCGTGCACTCGGAGAACTGGGTGGTGGTAAGGCGGGCGGGTGACCTGGGCCTGACGCAGCCTCAGGGGACTCGGCCGGCCTCCTGCAGCTATGTCCTCTCCTGACGTCTTGTTCGGGAAACCAGTCGCTGCTTGGTGTTTTCATAGAATTCAGAGCCCCTGGCTGGCAGCAGAGGGTGCTGGGTAGGTGGCTGGGACGCCTAGATTTGATTGCGTTCTTCCATTTTCTGACTGTATAACCTCGAACTAGTTACTTAAGCTGCCTGTGTTGTTTCAGAGGGGTAACGGCAGTCACCTCCTCTAGTCGAGTTTAGAAGAGTGCCTGGCGTGTAGAAAGCACTCGGATGTTAGCTGTTAGTCTTCTGACTTGTCCGACACTTGCGAATTCATTTTTTCTTGGAGTGCACCTGGATAGTCCAGATGCAGCTACCCTGAAGGTTAGTGAATTCAGTGAAAGTGATGGTCACTCAGTCGTGTCCAACTCTTTCCAACCCCATAGACTACAGTCGATGGAATTCTCCAGGCCAGAATACTGGAGTGGGTAGCCTTTTGCTTCTCTAGGGGATCGTCCCAACCTCAGGATTGAACCCGGTTCTTCTGCCTTGTAGGCAGA
Source organism: Dama dama (assembly GCF_033118175.1). Lineage (NCBI taxonomy): Eukaryota > Metazoa > Chordata > Mammalia > Artiodactyla > Cervidae > Dama > Dama dama. Next base: position 2,766,553 of record NC_083688.1, on the reverse strand, counting down.
TTCTTCACCAGCTGAGCCGCCAGGGAAGCCCAGCTCAGCAGCAGGAGGAAAGCTGCGTGCTGGTGGCTTTTTCCTCCACGGACGTGCCTCTGCATGTCAGTTCCCCTTCCAGCCCAGCCCGCAGCCGGGCCCTGAGCAGCGCCCCCTCCTCTCTCCGCAGTACCAGTACTGGAACACCAAGGCCCGGCGCAACGAGCTCACGGCGCTGGAGCTGTACGAGGGCACGGAGCAGTACAACGCCACGGCCTTCAGCTCCCTGGACCGCCCGCAGCTGCCCCAGGTCCTGCAGCAGGCCTACATCTTCCCGTCCGCCATCAGCGCCATGGAGGCCACCATCACGGAGCGGGGCATCACCAGCCGCCACCTGCTCGGTGAGTGAGCTGCGCCCTCGGCAGCCTTGCTGGGGGCGGAGCTGGGATCCGAGAGGAGGGCTTTGTTTCAGCAGAAAACGATCCCCAGTGGGGCTTGCGGTCCGTGACAGAGCGGACATGCCCCCCCTCACCCTTGGTTCTGATGGACCGTTTTCACGGCGCCTCTGCTGTTTGCCCCTTGCCCAGAACGTTGTGCCCTGACGGCGGCCCTCACAGGTGGCCTGTGCAGATGCGCTGCAGAGACTGGCAAGGTGTAGGGTCTCACCTTTGTGTAGTTCAGATTCAGGACTCAGTGCCTGCAGAACAGGCTGCTCCATCCAGTTGTTTCTACCAAAGACATTTGGGGCTCTGAGCTTTGACAGACACACTGCACCACTGTTTTACCCTCAGAAGCGAGGAAGATCACCCTCTTAGCGGTTCCCCCGTTTAATTCCCACTGTTCCTGAAACAGGCAATCCTGTGGGACCTCATGTCGCCAGGCCCTTCCCATCTCCTCCCCCATCCCTTCCCCCATGCCCCCCTCTCCCCCCACCCCGCCCTCCCGCCCCGACCCTGCACCAGCCTCCCTGCTGCCCCAGCGCACATGCTCGCTTTTGGCAACAGCGCGGAGCGCTGCTGAGCTGGGCGCCGCTGCACGACAGGGTCGGGTGCAGGGGTCCAGGTGCCTTCCTCTCCTTTCTCTTTCATCATTCCCTAGTTCTTGATTCTAGAACTTTATTTTCTGATGTCTCAGGATGATATGTGAAGCAACTAGTGTCTTCAAAAGGGAGAACCCTCCTACAGACCCATGTGTATTAAGATTATTGTCTTTGACCATTGAAGGGCAACTCATTGACCTGTATTTTTGGTTTTAAACTGTATTTTGGTTTCTGCGATAAGGACATTTTTTGTAAGTAGCCCTAATCTAGGATCGGGTCCGCGTGAACACTCACTTCTGTTGACTTGTCTCTGTGCAGTTGGGCTGCCTTCTGGAGCGATCTTTTCCCTCCCTAAGGCCTTGCTGGATCCTCGCCGCCCTGAGATCCCAACAGAACAAAGCAGGTAGGCTCTTGTGGGACGCGCTGAAGGCTGTGACGTTAAGGAACTCTGCCTGTTGATGATGTTTGGTCTTCTGTCTGCTGTGCTGCGGACATGGCCGTGAACAACTCTGCCCTCATGGAGCTTGCGTTCTAGTCAGGGAGGCGAGATGGACAATAAATAAGATAAACAAGTGAAATAATGCTATGTTAGATGCTTGTAAATGTTAAGGAGAAAAAACTCTTATAAAAGGGGCGGGGGCTAGGAGGGGTGGTACACGGGGTAGGATTTGAGAGGGTGGCCTGGGAATGCCCCTGAAAAGGCGACATTCGAGGAAGGACTTGAAGGAGGCGAGAAGCTGGCCTTGTGGGTGTCTGAGGGAGAACCTTCCAGGCGGAGGAAACCGCCATCGCAGATGCCCTGAGGTCATGTTTGACGAGTTATAGGGAGGGTTGGAGGCCACTGCGGCTGGAGCAGCCAGCGGTGGGCACACTGGGAAATGAGCGGAGGGAGGTGACCAGGTCCAGGTCACGTGGGGAGGACGGTAGCTCGTTACTGAGAGTACCCATTTTTAAATTTCTAGCCGTCATCTCTGTGTGTTTTCGGGCCTCTGTCCCGAGTTTCCTTCCCCAGGGCTGTGAGGAACTGGGCGGGGTGAGGAGGCAGTAGGTATGTCCTCGCGTGTAGGGGAGGGAGGAGGATGGTTCGGAGGGAGGGAGGCGGCGGCTGTGGACTGAGCCAGTCTGGAGTGAAGAGCCGGGATCGGCCTCCTGGCTCAGTGTTTTGGTTTTAAGATGGCCCTTGCTTCCTGAAATACCGGTTGCCTGTGTTTTTCTATGTTCAGAACCAGGCAGGACTCCAGGTCTTACTCTCCACACAGCTTCCTTCCTTGCAGTCCTTCCTAACACTCAGCTGCTCACAGTTTAGCCCCCTGGCGCATGGAGGCCTCAGAGGAAGAGCTGAGGCTGATCCGTGGCCTGGAAACCGCCCAGGGCTCAGGGCAGCCAGGGGATCCCCTTATGGCAGCTTTGAACGCGATCCTGGCTGATGTTTTTGCAGAGAGGAGAACCTGATCCCGTATTCTCCAGACGTGCAGATCCACGCAGAGCGGTTCATCAACTATAACCAGACAGTTTCTCGAATGCGAGGTATCTACACAGCTCCCTCGGGCCTGGAGTCCACTTGTCTGGTGAGTAGAGCCCCCGGCCCAGCCTGTGCCCCCTCGTCCGTCCACAGCCGCCCTGCGTGACACCTGCTGTGTGCTCCCCTCTTGGGAAAATGACGGAGGAGCCTGTCTCCTTTCCGACCGGAGTCTGCGGCCCTGGCGGGCCCCCAGCGCCTTTCTCACGGGTCTCTCGCTCCCTCTGCCCTCCAGGTCGTGGCGTACGGTTTGGACATCTACCAGACTCGTGTCTACCCGTCCAAACAATTCGACGTCCTGAAGGATGACTATGACTACGTGCTCATCAGCAGCGTCCTCTTTGGCCTGGTCTTCGCCACCATGATCACGAAGAGGCTGGCTCAGGTCAAACTCCTGAACCGCGCCTGGCGATAAAGGCCTGAGACCCCCCTGCCAGAGAGCAGAGGGCCGAGGGGAGCGAGGGTCGGGCGCCAAGCTCCAGCGGCAGTACCGGGTTGGGGGGGATGTGCGTGAGGCGCTCATCTCAGCGAAGCGCTGTGGGAGGAAGACGGACTCCCGTGGAGACTGCTCTGGGGATGCGTCTGCTGAGGAGTCTTCGGGGGCGGACAGAGGCTGGACTCTGTCAGCCGAGACCGCAGAGCATCCTGACGGGCTTTCCCCTGGAGTCCCAAGGCTGTCGTCATTCCCTTCTGTGCCTGTCCACAGATGTCACTGTTTGATAAGACCTCCAGCAGACCTCTTTCGTGAGGCCTGCTTAAATTGATGTCGGTTTGCCTTCTGTCTCCCAGGTGTATCTGGAAAGCCTTCTCCTTGCTTCCAAAGTCAGAAGGAACTCTTATCGATAACTCTACCTTATAGGTGTGTTTGCTGTTTTACACTGGGAAGAAAGAAGAGCCACACTTAGCTGAGGTTTGAGAACCGATCCAGCCTCTCATGGCTTCTTTCCAAAGTAACTGTGGGTCAAGGAATCTATATTTGTGTCAAAATTTCTCTTAACTAAGCCTCTCATTTCATGCTCCCATTCATGAATGGGCCAGCCGGCCTTAGATTCAGTTTATCGAAAACCACGTGCATAGTAGTATCTTTCTTTGTTGGTTGTTGTCAAAGCTCTTCTAAAATGTGTCAGAGCTGAGGCCTTTTCAGAACTACTGAAGTGTCTTCACCTTGAGGGGATTTTAAGGGAGGAAGGCAAATCTGCCCATTTTACAGTCTCTTTCAACCTCTCATTTCACCCTCAGGCTGACCTGATCATCTTATAACCCAGTTGGAAAAAGTTGTCCTTGTTTAAGAAACCTCATTATTTGTGTTTGGGTATGCGTTAATGTGTGGGTTACTATACTTCTTTTAAAATCAGCAGCTTTTAAATCTTGTCTCTAAACAAGGGGCAGAAAGGGTAGGGGTGGGACCCAGGCGTCTTGGGGATGTGGCCTTGTTGCCTGGCTGCACTGTTGTCTCTGCTGCAAATTGAAGACGGCCTAAAAATTTCCCCTGTTGGTGGGTTTGGGGACTAATGGAGTTTTTCTCTACTGTGAAGAATGAAATGTACAGAGAGCCCTGTCGGGAGAGAGGTATGTTTAAGTGTCCGAATAAAGTAAGTGACGAATGCCACTGTTCAGGTCCTTCTTTGTGGCTTTGGAACATCACATTGAGGCCACTGCTCCCTCGGAGGGGACAGAGCGCTGTGCTGGGATGGAGCGGGTGCCATGTTTTAATTGGGAAACAATGCCAGTTTGATCCTGTAAGAGTTGTGTTATATAAAAAACAAGGTTTTTTCTTTCTGTGGTCACATGCTGGTGGTAGAGAAGGAAGAGAAAGGAAAATAATTTTACTTTATTATTATTTAGCATTTATTTACCTGGCTGCCTTGGGTCTTGGTTACAACACACAGGATGCTTGTTAGGTTATGGGGGGGTCTTTCCTTGCGGCTCACGGATTCTCTAGTTGTGGCCTGGGGCCTCAGTAGTTGCAGCTCGCAGGCTTCGTTGCTCCTCGGGATATGGGATCTTAGTTTCCTAACTAGGGATTGAACCCGTGTCCCCTGCATTGCAAACTGAAATCTTAACCACTGGATCACTGGGGAAGTCCTGTGAAATGTGATTTTAATGAATGAATGAACATCTGAGTATCTTCAGAAAAAAACAGGCATCTGTGCATCCTGACTCAAGGTGTGTTTTGTTTAAAGTGACCTGGGAGATGGGGATGAGTACAAATTAAAAAAAAAAAAATCTGCCCTAGTTTTGAGGAAGCCTGGCTGGGATTTTGCCTGCCTGTATAAATGTGTACACGCTGCATCCTTCATTGCTGCCCTGACGCCTGCTCCGCTTACATAGCAGTCAGTCTAGCAGCCAGTCTGCTAGATTCTAGTTTCACGTGTGTGCCAGAATCTGAAAGAAGCAGCTGATGAGAGGGGAATTATCTGCTTTTCCATAAAATTCCTTATATTTTGGCTTTAATCATAACTATTTTACTGAAAGATACTGAAAAGCATTTAAAATAGCTGATGCTAATGGCACGAACAAATCTCAGTTTCCTTAGATCACAACCTTTCTTAACCTTCGGGCAGCACTTGCTTCCGACCAGCTACACTGAGCCTCTGCCTGTGGCTTTTGGAAACTGCTTCCTCTGAATTCTCTGGTGTTTCCTTCCTTCTTTCTCCCTTCCTCTCCTTCTTCGTTCCTCTCTTTCTTCCGTGCTGCCGGCAGTGGAAGTGCAAGTCCTAACGTTGGACTGCTGGGGAATTCCTGCCTGACCTGTTTTCTTGTCTTCCTCTTTTTCTGTGTGTATCCTGAGAGCCATCTGTTTCCCCCCACCTTCATTGTGTTCAGTCGCTCAGTTGTGTCCGACTCTGTGGGATCCCATGGACTGCAGCATACCCGGCTTCCCTGCCCTTCACCATCTCCTGGAGGTTAAATCTTGTCTCTAAATGAGGGGAGGAAAGGGTAGGGGTGGGACATGGGCGTCTTGTGGATGTAGCCTTGTTGACTGGCTGGGCTGTCGTCTCTGCTGCAAACTGAAGACGGCCTAAGCATTTTCCGTCGGTGGATTTGGGGACTGATGGAGTTTTTCTCTACTGTGAAGAATGAAATATACAGAGAGCCCTGTCGGGAGAGAGGTACTTGCAATGTTTGAGTTAAGGAAGTAAGTTCCTCATTGTGTTTATTAGTGTGGTCAACATACATGATCTTTTGGTGTAAAGTTTTGCCATTGAGTAGCATTCAGTGATCCTCAGTCTCTGTTGGGAATCGTGTAGAATGGTCTGTGGCTTTTGCTCTAACTTCTCCTTCATCTTTGACTCTGGTCAGGAGTCAGTGATTGGGAAACATGAACTGCAGTTAGAACATTCAGGATCAGTAAGAGTTTTTTAAAATTTCGGTAGTTTTCTTTGGCAGAAGGGTTTAAAAAATCATGTATTATGCCCCACTTACCCTCTTAAAATTATATAGCCTTTTAATTTAATAGCACTTTAAGAGTGGTGATAGCTGCCCCCCTTCTCCCATCTGTAGCAAAGAAATTTGGTGAGTAGGCTAATGTACAGTTAATACAGTTTGATTGTCATAAATAAGGAGATGTTGTTCAGTTGCTAAGTTGTGATTAGGGGTGGTTCTCTAAAACAATTTATAGAGTTAAACGTTTCTGCAACCCAAATAATTTTTGCTAGCCTTTTTCCAATATTTATTTTGCCTACAGTCTACAACTTTAAGTCGCCAGACATTTTGCCTTTCTCTTAGTTGCAGTGTGTGGGATCTAGTTCCCTGACCAGGAATCAAACACCAGGCCCCTTGCATTGGGAGCACAGAGTCTTAGCCATTGGATCACCAGGGAAGTCCCTTATAACTTGCCTTTTTTTTTGATAGGAGCTTATTACATAGGGCTTACCTGGTAGCTCAGACGGTAAAGCGTCTGCCTACAATACGGGAGACCTGGGTTTGATTCCTGGGTCGGGAAGATCCCCTGGAGAAGGAAATGGCAACCCACTCCAGTATTCATACCTGGAAAATCCCATGGGCCGAGGAGTCTGGGGGGCTACAGTCCATGGGGTCGCAAAGAGTCGGACACGACTGAGCGACTTCACTTCACTTCACTTTATTACATAAGCTACAGTTATCAGGCTTCCCTGGTAGCTCAGCTGGTAAAGAATCCACCTGTAATGCAGGAGACCCTGGTTCAATTCCTGAGTTGGGAAGATCCCCTGGAGAAGGGATAGGCTACCCACACCAGTATTCTTGGGCTTCCCTGGTGGCTCAGGCGGTGAGGAATCCACCTGCAGGGTGGGAAACCTGGGCTTGATCCCTGGGTTGGGAAGGTCTGCTGGGGGAGGGCATGGCCACCCACTCCAGTGTTCTTGTCTGGAGAATCCCTGTGGACAAAGGAGCCTGGAGGGTTACCGTCCATGGGGTTGCAGAGAGTCAGATGACTCTCTGAATGACTAAGCACTATTGCATAAGCTACAATTATCAGGATTGTCCCAAAAATTACTTATAGCTTTCTGTTCATTTAAAATTTTGTTTTAAAGTCATGAATCTATTTTTTATCTGGAATGCTTTCTTCCCCTCTCAGAATCTGGTTTGTCTGAAATCTAAACTCCATAGAGCCTTCCCTGTTGACTTTGGCTACCCAGGACCTCCAAGATTCCTGGCTATGAGACACACAATTTCCTGAATGATGTATCCTCATATTTTATTATTTCAGTTATTCTTTGCCTCCCAGGGATCGTCAGACTGTTTTCTGAATTCCTCATGGTCCTAAGCATGAAGCTGCCACTTGACTAAACAGTTCCCCAAATGGTTGTATCTTCTTCATAGAAGCCTTAGGACATTCGTCCCAGTTTCTTAAGTTTCTACAGCGCCTTTGGTGACCTGGCACGGAATTCTCATATGTATATTTAAATTTACTTTAAACTGGAGGATGATTGCTTTCAGTGCTGTGTGGGTTTGTGCCGTACAACAGCGTGGATCAGCTGTATGTGTACTTACCCCACTGTACCTCCACCCTCTGGGTCATCACAAGGCACCGGGCTGAGCTCCCTGTATTATGGAATCCTTATATTGATTGAAATGCCAAGAGATAGTCCTAACCCACCCTTTGCTGTTGTGCCTGGAGCTCTGATAAGCCTACTTTACCACTTAAAAAAATGCTCATAAAGTCAATATAGGAAGTGAGGGGATTTCCCTGATGGCCCAGTGGTGAAGACGCTGCACTTCCATGGCAGGGGATGTAGGTTTGATCCCTGGTCAGGGAACTATGATCCTGTGTGCCATGGGGCATGGCCAAAAGAAAAAAAAGGAAAGGTATCATTTTGATGTTATATGTTCTTAGATAAAATAAAAGAACTTTGATTACTTGGACTCAAAGTCCAAATATTCAAATATTGACAATTATCATTCTTGTCAATCATTATTTGACAATAATCAAAATAAGGTAGATGGCATTCTGTGCACTTTTATTTTTTGTAATATATACACTGAGGATTCCCTGGTGGTCCAGCAGTTAAGATTCTAAGCTACCACTGCAGAGTGTGGGTTCAATCCCTGCTTGGGGAACTAAAATCTCATATGCCACTCCATGTGGCCAAAAAGTAAAAAAAAAAAAGATGTGAACTGCTTCAATTTTTGCTGCTAAGTTTTTTATTTTAAAAGACTATAGAAGTTAAAAAAAATTGAAGCAATGCCCAAAGAGTATTAAAGCAAGTTTCCCCTTCAACACTTTTCCCAACCCTCTATTTCCCAGAGGTAAGAAAAAGAAATGCAAAAAAGCAAAATGGCTGTCTTAGGAGGCCTTACAAATAGCTGTGAAAAGAAGAGAATCAAAAAGCAAAGAAGAAAAGGAAAGATACACCCATTTGAATGCAGAGTTCCAAAGAATAGCAAGGAGAGATAAGAAAGCCTTCCTCAGCAATCAATGCAAAGAAATAGAGGAAAACAACAGAATGGGAAAGACTAGAGATCTCTTCAAAAAATCAGAGATACCAAGGGAACATTTCATGCAAAGATGGGCTCAATAAAGGACAGAAATGGTGTGAACTTAACAGAAACTGAAGATATTAAGAAGAGGTGGCAAGAATACACAGAAGAACTGTACAAAAAAGATCTTCATGACCCAGATAATCATGATGGTATGATCACTCACCTAGAGCCAGACCTCCTGGAATGCAAAGTCAAGTGGGCCTTAGGAAGCATCACTACGAACAAAGATAGTGGAGGTGATGGAATTCCAGTTGAGCTATTTCAAATCCTAAAAGATGATGCTGTGAAAGTGCTGCACTCAATATGCCAGCAAATTTGGAAAAGTCAGCAGCGGCCACAGGACTGGAAAAGGTCAGTTTTCATTCTAATCCCAAAGAAAGGCAATGCCAAAGAATGTTCAAAGTATCACACAATTGCACTCATCTCACATGCTAGTAAAGTAATGCTCAAAATTCTCCAAGCCAGTCTTCAGCAATACGTGAACCGTGAAGTTCCAGATGTTCAAGCTGGTTTTAGAAAAGGCAGAGAAACCAGAAATCAAATTGCCAACATCCACTGGATCATCGAAGAAGCAAGAGTCCAGAAAAACATCTATTTCTGCTTTACTGACTATGCGAAAGCCTTTGACTGTGTGGATCACAATAAACTGGAAGATTCTTCAAGAGATGGGAATACCAGACCACCTGACCTGCCTCTTGAGAAATCTGTATGCAGGCCAGGAAGCAACAGTTAGAACTGGACATGGAACAACAGACTGGTTCCCAATAGGAAAAGGAGTACATCAAGGCTGTATATTGTCACCCTGCTTATTTAACTTATATGCAGAGTACATCATGAGAAATGCTGGGTTGAAAGACTCACAAGCTGGAATCAAGATTGCTGGGAGAAATATCAGTAACCTCAGATATGCAGATGATACCACCTTTATGGCAGAAAGTGAAGAAAAACTAAAGAGCCTCTTGATGAAAGAGAAAGAGGAGAGTGAAAAAGTTGGCTTAAAGCTCAACATTCAGCAAACTTAAGATCTTGGCATCCAGTCCCATCATTTCATGACAAATAGATGGGGAAACAATGGAAACGGTGACTGACTTTATTTTTTTGGGCTCCAAATCACTGCACATGGTGGCTGCAGCCATGAAATTAAAAGATGCTTGCTCCTCGGAAGGAAAGTTATGACCAACCTAGACAGCAGATTATAAAGCAGAGACATTACTTTACCAACATAGTTCAAGGCTATGGTTTTTCCAGTAGTCAAGTATGGATGTGAGAGTTGGACTGTAAAGAAAGCTGAGCACCGAAGAATTGATGCTTTTGAACTGTGGTGTGGGAGAAGACTCTTGAGAGTCCCTTGGACTGCAAGGAGATCCAATCAGTCCATCTTAAAGGAGATCAGTCCTGGGTGTTCTTTGGAAGGACTGATGCTGAAGCTGAAACTCCAACACTTAGGCCACCTGATGCGAAAAGCTGACTTCATTTGAAAAGACCCTGATGCTGGGAAAGATTGAGGGCAGGAGGAGAAGGGGATGTCAGAGGATGAGATGGTTGGATGGCATCATGACTCAATGGACATGAGTTTGGGTAAACTGTGGGAGTCGGTGATGGACAGGGAGGCCTGGCGCGCTGCGGTTCATGGGGTTGCAGAGTCAGACTCGACTGACCTGACCTAGTGAACAGTTTGGCCTGCTGCTGCTCCTGCTGAGTCGCTTCAGTCGTGTCCGACTCTGCGACCCCATAGACAGCTGCCCACTGGGCTCCTCCGTCCACAGGATTCACTAGGCAAGGATACTGGAGTGGGTTGCCATTACCTTCTCCAACGGTTTGGTATGCATCTCTTCAGACCACATGATATTCTGCAACTTGATTTTATTATGTGATAGATCATGGTGTGCTTTCCTTATTAGCCACACACACCTCTCCCACTCTGTGTTTAGTGGTCACAGGGTTGAAATTCTCTCTTATTTTTTTTTTTTTATTGGAGTGTTGTTGATTCACAGTGCTATGTCAGTTTCAGGTGTAGAGCAGAATGAATCAGTTACACGTGTATCCACTCTTCTGGATTCTTTCCCTGTAGAGGCCATTGCAGAGCACTGGCTAAGTTCCCTGTGCTGTGTGCAGGTTCTCAGTTATTTATTATATTTTATACACAGCAGTGGCCTTTGTCAATCCCGGGCTCCCAAGTCATCCCTCCCTCCCTTTCCCCTGATAACCGTGAGTTTGTTCCCTACATCTGTAACTCCGTTTCTGTTTTATAGGTAGGTTCATTTGTGCCCTTTGTTTTAGGTCCCACATATAAGTGATACCATAAATGTCTTTCTCTTTCTTCAGGCAGCATGACAGTGTCTAGGTCCATCTGCGTCACTGCAGATGGCAGTGTTTTGTCTTCTTCTGGCTGAGGGCTGTTCCCCTGTATGTATGTACCATGTCTTCTCTAGCCAGCCCTCTGTTCTTGGACATTCAAGTTGCTTCCATTTCTTGGCTATTGTGAACAGTGCTGTAGTGAACACTGGGGTTCATGTACCTTTTTGAGTCACAGTTTTCTCCAGATATGCCCAGGAGTGGAATTGCTGGATCCCATGGCAGCTCTGTTTTGAGTTTTTGAAGGAACCTCCATACTGTCTTCCATAACGGCTGTAGCAGTTTACATTCCAGCCAGCAATGTAGGAGGCTTCCCTTTTCTCTACTCCCTCCAGCCCATGGGGTCGCAAAGGGTCAGACAGGACTGAGCGACTTTCACCTTCTCCAGTGTTGATTGTCTGTAGATTTTTTGAGGATGGCCATTCTTGTTGTTTTTATTTTGTATCGGGGTCTAGCTGATTCACAGTGTTGTGATCGTCTCAGGTGGACAGGGAAGGGACTCAGCCACACATGTATCCATTCTCCCCCAAGTGCCCCTGGCATCCAGGCTGCCACATAACAGAGACCAGGGTTCCCTGTGCTACACAGTAGGTCCTTGTTGGTGATCCATTTTAAATATCATGTGTGCACACATCCATCCCAACTCCCTACCTATCCCTTCCTCCCATCCTACCCCCCGGCAGTGTAAATTTGTTCTCTGTGAGTCTCTTTCTGTTTTGTTAGTAAGTTCATTTGTATCATTTCTTTTTAGATCCCACATACTAATATAAGTGATGTCATGCAGCATTTCTCCTCTTGTCTGACTCTCTTCACTCAGTATGACAATGTCTAGGTCCATCCACGTTGCTGCAGATGGCGCTGATGGCCATTCTGACCGGTGTGAGGTGATAGCTCATTGTAGTTTTGATTTACATTTCTCTAATAATTAATGATGTTGAGTATCTTTTCTTGTGCTTTATAGCCATATGTATGTTTTCTTTGGAGAAATGTCTGTTTAGAGTTTCCATCTTTTTCTTTTTGACCCTTCCCTGCAGCTTGTGGGATATTAGTTCCTCAGCCAGGGACTGGACCCACGCCCTTGGGAGTGAAAGTGTGGATGCCTCTAACCACTGGAATTCCCTTCTACCCATTTTTTTTAAATTGTTTTTCTTTTTTTCGGATTTTGAGCTGCATGAGATATTTATGTATTTAGGAGACTGATCCCTTGTCATTTGCTTCATTTGCAAATATTTTCTCCCATACTGAGGGTTGTCTTTTCATTTTGTTTATGGTTCCCTTTGCTGTGTGAAAGTTTTTACTTAGGTTTCATTTGTTTATTTTTGGTTTAATTTTCATTACTGTAGGGGGTAATGTAGGGAGATGGTGAAGGACAGGGAGGCCTGGCGTGCTGCAGTCCATGGGGTCACAAAGAGTCGGACACGACTGGGCGACGGAACAAGAGCAAGTGCAGGAGGTGGATCACAAACGGTCTCGCTGTGGTCTGCATCAGAGAGTGTTCTGCTCATTTTCCTCCTAAGAGTTTTATAGTATCCAGCCTTACATTCAGGTCTTTAATCCATCTTGAGTTTATTTTTGTGTATGGTGTTAGGAGTGTTCTACTTTTATTCTTTTATATGTAGCTGTCTAGTTTTCCCAGCACCACTTATTGAACAGACTGTTCTCTGAAATACTTAGGTGTTACTCCATTGAGGATTTTTATGAGATCAACTGAGTACTCTTTCAGGTAAGTCTCTTTTGCATTTTCCATCTTTTATAATAAAGAATGTATACACCCACCTCCTCATTTTTTAAGGAGCTTGGTGTGATGTCAGTTGAGACTGATCTCTAACCAAGAAGCCATTTTCCTTAAAGTCCTAGGGCTTATCTAAATCTCTGATTGCTGATGCCGGGACCATGCCTATTCCACTAGAGACCGAGCCCATTTAGAAAGGTATCTTTATAACTGGGCTTTCCTGGTGGCTCACGTGCCACCTGCACTGCAGGAGGCCCTAGCTACAGACGTATAGTGAAGCACACCACTTTTTAAGCTTCTGCTTGGCTGAGCTGTGCAGTTTGTGGGATGTTAGTCACAGCCAGGGATTGAACCCGTGGCCCCTGGAATGGAGGTGTGCAGTTCTGACCCCTGGACCACCAAAGAATTCCCTGAAGCACACTCTTGAGTACTGCTGCCTAATATGCAATCTGAAAGAAAGTTAAGAAAGCAAAAATACACTTCAAAGGCACACCTATTCATATAAGCTCCATCGTACTTTTGGTGATATTATACATCCCATGTACTGTGATGAGATAACCTAGGCTAGAAGACTGATAACCAGAATGCCAGTTTATTGATGACCATGAAGACAAATTGCAAATAGAAATAGACTACTCATGTCTGCGAGTTGGAATATATATTCTCTCCTGTGAAAAAGCCTGGAAACTTTGAAATGCTATTTTAAGTTGGCTTGGTCATTACGGACTTAGACTAGGAGGTGTGATGTCGCATCCATGACTTTTGTCAGGGACACATATGTGCCCGAAAGACTAGATCACTCACTTCTGCAGGCCAAGGCGGCCCCTCCCCACATCCTAGCAGTGCAAATGTATAGCCGTTTGACTCCACACTTCCCAGACTTCATGTACACTTCTGTTAAGTGCCGGCCACGTCATTATACTCATGCTCACCAACTCAATGGACATGAATCTGAGCAAGTTCCAGGAGATAAAGGACAGGGAAGCCTGCAGTTCATGGGGTTGCAAAGAGTTGGACACAACTGAGCAACTGAACAACAAATGATAACCGTGTTTTCCTAATTAGAAAGAAAAATGTTTCCAAATGTGTTTTTTAAAAATTCTTATTTTGATACAATTTCAGACTTACAGAAAGATTATAAGAGTACTAAGGATTCCCCAAATGTTGATATCTTCCCCCCATTTGTTTTATCTTCCCTCCAGTCTCTCAAGGCAATGGTCCAAAACTTTGCTGAATGTAAATCCTCAAAAATGGCAAGAGCAGATCTGAGGAATATAAAACCATTTTACAAATCAGAAACCCTTCTGATTTAGTTTTTTGGCTGTGCTGTGAGGCATGTGGAATCTTAGTTCCCTGACCAGGTATTGAACCTGTGCCCCCTGCAGTGGAAGGGTGGAGTCTTAACCACTGGAATCTCCAGTGAAGTCCCTACCCTGTTTCTTTTGTTATGTAAATTTAGCATGTGGATGCCATTCCAAATCTTTGTTATGAACACAAGAACAAACCTCCGATACTGAAATTAATGTGGTATTTATAATGAAAGGTCATTACCTTAGAATGCATTCTTCAAATCTGTAAGCCCAAGATATTAAAAAAATTTTTTAAAATATGTTTACGTATAGGTGCAAATCTCCCTGTGATAGTCTGTTTGCCTTTTTACTCTCTTCCAGCTGCAGCAGATGAAGGGGATGGAGGCAAGCAGGCTCATTTGATTTTTTTTATTATTTCCTGAAACCTCTCCAAGATAACCTTTGCAGATTAACTTTGTCCTTTGTGTAAAATAAAATTAGGGTCCCAAAAGCCACTAAAAAATGCTGGTCTCTAGCCTTCTCTTTAGGGCTGTGATTCTGCATCTTGTGATAGGGCAGTGTTTCTTGTGTTACAGAAAGGTTTCTTTTACCATCTTTCATTTTTTGTATTTTTTATATTTATAAAATCTGCTGTTAAATTAAGTAAGACACTAATATAAGTAAGACACTGAAGGAAAGTCCCTACTGTTAACTCTGAAGCCAGGTTTTCCTCCAAGACTGGCCTTGTCTTGACTGAATTTTATTTCTAAAGTAAAATAGGTCTTTCCTTACAAAAAGCCTAGATTGATGACTGGGACCAACTTAATCAGTATTACACCAGGAATAAGAGGCTTCCCTGGTGGCTCAGATGGTAAAGAATCTGCCTGCAGTGTGGGAGACCTGGGTTCAGTCCTTGGGTTGGAGGATACCTGGAGGAGGGCATAGCAGCCCACTCCAGTATCCTGGCCTGGAGAACCCCATGGCCAGAGGAGCCTGGTGGGCGACAGTCCCTGGGGTAGCAAAGAGGTGGACACGACTACACACATGTGTACATGGAAGAAGCACAGAAGGTGTTCTTCCAAACCTTGGGGGAGAAACTCAGGGCTTTCAGGATTTTCAAATGGGGTCAACAGGTCTTGTGAAGATTTTTTTATTTTGGTGGACTGTGGGCCTGGGGCTTGACGTTGTCTGCCAAGAATGCACATACAAGAGGGCCAGCAAGGTCTGCCTACCTTTCCTTAAGTCAAACTGCTTTTTCCTCTTAGATCTGGAACCCAGATCACTTTTTATCAGCAAAAATATATACAGTATCCCCTGTCGATAAATGTGCATTCTTTTCAGTTCAGAGCAATGATGGTAAAGATGATGAAAGAACTTGGGAGGAGAATGGATACACAGAGCAAGAAATTATGTCTTTTTTTTTAAACTTTTCCATTATGTTTTATTACAGGATATTGAATACAGTTCCTTATGTTATACAGCAGGACCTTGTTTATCCATTCTATATGTAATAGTTTGCATCTAACATCTACTAATTCCCAACTCCCAATCCATCCTTCTCCCATACTGCCCTGCCCCTGCAACCACAAGTCTGTTCTCTGTGTCTGTGCGTCTGTTTTATGGATACATTCATTTATGTCATTTTAAAATTATTATTTCTTTATTAAGTGGGCCTTATGAAGCATCACTATACACTAGGATAGTGGAGGTGATGGAATTCCAGTTGAGCTATTTCAAATCCTGAAAGATGATGCTGTGAAAGTGCTGCACTCAATATGTCAGCAAATTTGGAAAAGTCAGCAGCGGCCACAGGACTGGAAAAGGTCAGTTTTCATTCTAATCCCAAAGAAAGGCAATGCCAAAGAATGTTCAAAGTATCACACAATTGCACTCATCTCACATGCCAGCAAAGTAATGCTCAAAATTCTCCAAGCCAGGCTTCAACAGTACATGAACTGTGAACTTCCAGATGTTCAAGCTGCATTTAGAAAAGGTAGAGGAACCAGAGATCAAATTGCCAACATCCATTGGATCATAGAAAAAGCAAGAGAGTTCCAGAAAAACATCCTCTTCTGCTTTATTGACTATGCCAAAACCTTTGACTGTGTGGATCACAACAAACTGTGGAAAATTCTTCAAGAGATGGGAATACCAGACCATCTTACCTGCCTCCTGATAAATCTGTATGTAGATCAAGGAGCAACAGTTAGAACTGGACGTGGAACAACAGACCGGTTCCAAACTGGGAAAGGAGTTATGTCAAGGCTGTATATTGTCACCCTGCTTATTTAATTTAAATGCAGACTACATCATGCAAAATGCCAGGCTGGATGAAGCACAAGCTGGAATCAAGATTGCTGGGAGAAATATCAATAACCTCAGATATGCAGATGACACTACCCTGATGGCAGAAAGTGAAGAACTAAAGAGCCTCTTGATGAAAGAGAAAGAGGAGAGTGAAAAAGTTGGCTTAAAACTCAACATTCAAAAAACTAAGATCATGACATCTGGTCCCATCACTTCATGGCAAATAGATGGAGTAACAACAGAAACAGAGACTTTATTTTTGGGGGCTCCAAAATCACTGCAGATGGTGACTGCATGAAATTAAAAGATGCTTGCTCCTTGGAAGAAAAGCTATGACCTACCTAGACAGCATATTAAAAAGCTGAGACATATAAATAAATAAATAAAAAGCTGAGACATTACTTTGCCAACAAAGGTCTGTCTACTCAAAGCTATGGTCTTTCCAGTAGTCATGTATGGATATGAGAGTTGGACCATAAAGAAAGCTGAGCGCTGAAGAATTGATATTTTTGAACACTGTGTTGAAGACTCTTTAGAGTCTCCTGGACTGCAAGGAGATCCAACCAGTTCATTCTAAAGGAAAGCAGTCCTGAATATTCATTGCAAGTACTGATGCTGAAGTTGAAACTCCAATACTTTGGCCACCTGATGTGAAGAAGTGACTCACTGGAAAAGATCCTGATGCTGGGCAAGATTGAAGGCAGGAGGAGAAGGGGATGACAGGATGAGATGTTTGGATGACTTCATCTACTCCATGGACATGAGTTTGAGCAAGCTCTGGGAGTTGGTGATGGACGGGGAGGCCTGGCGTGGTGCAGTCCATGGGGTGGCAAAGAGTCGGACATAACTGAGCGACTGAATTGATTATTTATTTTTGGCTGTGCTGAGTGGTATGTGGGATCTTAATTTTCCAACCAAGGATCAAGGCTCCCACCCCCTTGCAGTGGGAGCGCAGTCTTAACCACTGGACTGCCAAGGAAGCCCCTATGTCACATTTTAGATTCCCCATGTAAGTGATATCATATGGTATTTGGCTTTTTCTTTCTGTCTTACTTCACATAGTATGATCATCTCTTGGTCCATCCATGTTGTTGCAAAAATATTCGCATTATAGAAGTCCCAGAAGAAGAGAAAGGACCCGAGAAAAATATTTGAAGAGGTAATAGCTGAAAAGTTCCCTAACCTGGGAAAGGAAACAGTCACAGAAGTCCAGAAGTGATGTCCAGGAGATTAACCCACAGAGATACACACCAAGATACAATGTAACCAAAACGACAAAAATTGAAGATTGAGAATATTAAAAGCAACAAATAATGTACAAAGGAACTCCCGTAAGGCTATCAGCTGATTTTACAGCAGAAACTCTGCAGGCCAGGAAAAGAGTGGCACAATACTTAAAGGAGAAAAACCTACAGCAAAGCATACTCTATCCAGAAGACTCTTATTCAGATTTGATAGAGAAATAAAAAAACCTTACAGATAAGCAAAAAGAATTCAGCACCACCAAACCAGCTACAGTAGAGGAAGTTCTGTATTCTTTACCCAAAGGGATCTAGGGTACTCTGTAGTGCTGCTATTAGCATAAGGGTATTTTGCATAATGGTTTATTTATCTCTAAAAACGTGCATAAATTATCTCCTTGATGTTGGCAACAGCCTAGTGAACGTGGTAGGGACCTGCATCATCTCCACTGGGCAAATAAGGAAACTGCAATACAAGGAAATATATCCAACATCATTACTGTTCTATAAGACACAGATTCGTATAAGATATATCCTGTTTTACAGAGAAATTTTGAGTAACAAAAATTTTTATTTTTCATCACAGCTATCTGAAGGTTTAAAAGGAAAATGTTTTGGTTTGGTGATGCATACACGATATCCTATATAGTGGAAGGCAGTAGGTTATCATAGGGCTTCCTTGGTGGCTCAGATGGTAAAGCGTCCGCCTGCAATGCGAGAGACCCGGGTTCGATCCGTGGGTGGGGAAGATTCCCCTGGAGAAGGAAAAGGCAACCCACTCCGGTACGCTTGCCTGGAAAATCCCACGGAGGAACCTACTGGGCTGCAGTCCATGGGGTCGCAAAGAGTTGGACACGACTGAGAGAGAGATTCTAAACCAGCTTTACCACAAGAGCTAAAGGAACTTGTCTAGGTGGAGAAGAAAAGGTCACAACTAGAAACAAGAAAATAACGAGAGGGAAAAGTTTATCCTCTTGCTTTGCTGGTAGAAAAGGTGGGGAATGGGGCCTTGCACGGCAAATCACAGTGATGCAAAGGCGAGCTGGTTATCTTACTAATGAGGGTAATCGAAACATAGAAGAGGCTTCCGCGCGAAAAGCGGTTAGGCCTGGTGACTGCAACGATAGCTGGAGACGGTGAGAGGAGAAAGAGCTAGGCGAGCCGTGCGGCGCTGTGCTGCAACTCCTGGGGGCCATCCGGGAGGTGAGGCCGGGGAGGTGATCAGGCTACGACCTCCTCTTCTTCTTGGCTGTCTAGAGCCGGGGCCATGATAGTCGCCGAATGCAGGTCTACTTCGAGGCCTCGGTCTAGCCAACTGATAACCATGCTCCGAACTCACCTCCCCGGGGTGCCCACCGAAACCACGCAGTCCCCAGCTTCAGGCAGGACTACCAGCGCTTAGGCCCAGAGCCTAACACCGCCTCCGCCTTCCGGGGTGCTGCGTCCGGCCTGTGCGCAGCCCCTCGACCCCGCCCCCCGCCCCCTGCCCCCCGCCCCCTGCCCCCCGCCCCCCGCCCCCCGCCCCCTGCCCCCCGCCCCCTGCCCCCTGCCCCCTGCCCCCTGCCCCCTGCCCCCTGCCCCGCCCCGCGGCCTCCCTGCGGCGCCACGCTTCCCGTGCGAGAGCGCAGGGAAGCCAGCCTCCCGCGTTGCGCATTTCGGCCGGCGACCGCG
Organism: Dama dama; assembly: GCF_033118175.1. Classification (NCBI taxonomy): domain Eukaryota; kingdom Metazoa; phylum Chordata; class Mammalia; order Artiodactyla; family Cervidae; genus Dama; species Dama dama. The sequence goes on along the minus strand of NC_083688.1, from coordinate 2,747,466 downwards.
TCGCGGCTTCCGACTCGCCGGTCGCGTCACTTCCGCCCCCTCCCGGGAGGCGGCGCTGGGCCGGTGGCAAGCCCCCGGAGGGAGCCGCAGGAGTGCGACGGAAGATGGCGACGAGCGGCGGCGCGGAGGCGGCGGCCGTGGCCCCGGCGGGAGACGCGACCGCGGGCTGGGAGGTGGCGGTGCGGCCCCTGCTGTCCGCGTCCTATTCCGCCTTCGAGATGAAGGAGCTGCCGCAGCTGGTGGCCTCAGTCATCGAGAGGTACCGGGCGGCGGCGGGGCGGGGCGGGTGCCGGGAGGGGGATGGGAGGCCGTGCCGGAGGGTGCGGGCCCCCAGCTCCCCGACTTCCGCCCGCGGCTCCGGGGCCCCGCGGCCCCGCGACTCGAAGGCGTGTCTGGCATTCCTTCCGCCAGCCCGTGCGAGCACCCCGTGCCTCAGTTTCCCCCCCCGGGCAAAACTTCTGAGGACGACTTCTCGGCAGGGCGCGGCCGGCCGGGCCGGGAGGAATTTTGCGGGACGCGTCGCCCTGTGAGGGGTCTGCCTTCGGGGCTGCCCGCTCTGCTAAGGTCAAAGCTCCGATGAGTTTGCATTTCTCGTCCGCGCTCATCCCCCTGGCCTGGGCTGGAGCGGACCCGCGGGGTTTAAATCGGGGGCCTACCACACAATTTAATAACGGTCTCCGTTCTGCAGTAATCACTCGGGGCACGTGCTGTGTCTGCTCAAGGTATTGATGACTCTTTTTTTTTTTTCCAGGTTGCATTTATGGTATGTTACTACTGTAATGCTCTTTGATTAAAACTATGTTAGTGTTATTCTCAGAGGTCATTTCCTCCCTGACACCGCACACTCTCACTGTCTCGCAACCAGAGAATGTTCAGGCTCTTACCATCAGGACTGTTTATTGGTTTGCTGTTAACATGGTTTTGCCCTTTTGAGATTCTTAGATTATGCGAGTTGTGTCATACAAGGCCAGGGATCACCAGAGTGCCTGGCTTTTCCTTTTTTAACCTTGCTCAGAGCGGTCTCTCGTTAGTTTAATGGTAGACCTGCCTTTAAAGCCAGTCTCACTTTCATTTTTCTAGCCAAATGTGACTTCAGCAACTTTCCGCAGTTGCTTCCTGGCTCATTTTAACTTCCTGCCAACAAGAGTATTACCTACATGTTATCCAGAAGGTTAGAAATTGCTATTTATTTCTCAAGGGAGGCCCATGATTTGACAGATGGTCTATTGCAGTGTTTATTGTTAGCTTTGTGCTACTTTGGATGCGGTTTAAAAAATAAATTAGATTAAAATAATGGTTTGGTTTAGTAACTTCACAGTTACCTTTCAGATGGATTTTCCTGTCTAATTATTAAGCCAAGAAGGTTCAGATGATGTAAATAGATATCAAAGATACTGCTCTCAAATTATGTAGCCTCTTTATATAACTGTTTTCAACATTTGGATTAGTGCTATTTTCACAAATTATACTTGTCATGTTACTTAGAATGGACAGTGTTCCACTCTTTTTAGAGCATTTACTTTTATGTTTTTATGGACATAAGCTGTAAGTAGTACAGTCATTTGTTGACACACTCCCATACATCCATTATTGAGGCCTGTGTCTTTTAAACTGTAATAGTTAAGCAGCTCCTTTCCACCTGTAGAAGAAGCCGAAACAAAATACATCAAGGTATGTTTGAATTTTGCCAAATAAGTGATAGGGGCCCCTCTTGCACTCTGTATAGCTAAGATAATCAAGAGTTGCCTGTGTTTGTAGATGCTAGTGAGACCTCTTTTCATGGTTTAGAAGAGAAGTCCAAACTGATTGCTGTTGAGTAGCACATCTTTTTTATTGGAAGGCGAGATCTTTGAAGTCTCTATGCTGTTTTTTGTGGCTCAGTCAACTTTGGAACAGAGCAGTGTGTCCTCTTCAGGCTCTCTGAGAGCAATATGATCTTAAGGTTGCACTTATTGTCTGAGAGATCATTTTTCCACAGAAAGCAGTTATTCTCTCTCTCTCTTTCCCTCCCTCTCTCAATAAGATCTTTTCAGACTCTTGCACATGGGAGTGTTTATTGGTTTGCTGTCACATGGTTCTGTAATTTCCAGAAGAAATATCTGGCTTACAAGTTCTTTACGGTTAAAAACAACCTAAACGTATCAAGTGTTCAGGTTGGTGTAGAGCAGAGATCAGCACACTTTTTCTGTAAAGGGCCAGAGTAAATTTAATTTGTGGGCCATAACAGGGATGTATGCACTAGTCCACTCAGCCATTGTGTGGTGAAAGCGGCCATATGCATTATGTAAATAAATGGGCGTGGCTGTGTCCAAAGTCTTGTTTATGGGCACCCATGTGAATTTCATGTGATATTTACATGTCACAAAATATTCTTTTGATTTTTTTTTTTTCCAGCCATAAAGACACAGGTAAAAACTATTCTTAAATATGGCCTGTACAGAGCGGGAAGACTGGCCGGATTTGACCGTCAGGTCATAGTTCGCCAACCCCTGGCTTAGAGCATAAAAATTAATAACCTGCTATTAATATTCTGTTTCTCAAAGGTTTTATTTGCCTTTCCAAAAAAAAAAAAAAAGTCATAATTGTGGAATTATTTCTTGAATGTCAAGGTGTGGCTATTGAGTGTAGGACTGGGTCAAAGCCAGCCCTGTACAGACGCTGTGAGTCCCTTCTCTGTGGCTGATTGGAGGTCTTGATGCCTGGCTGCTGCTTTATTTCTGCATCTGTGATTACTGCTCCCCTACAGTCCTGTGTTTCTTTCTATTGTTCTGCCTCCCATGTTTTTCTTCTTTACCTCCAGGGACCTTCTATTTTTTGTTACAGCCTACTACTCTTTGCTTCTCCCTCCACACGCCCCCACCCCCACCCTCTTTTGATGTCCTAGCTCCATCATGTCAGCTCTTACTTCCTGTCTGGTGGTTGGTTGCTCATTCCCTGAATTCCTCCCTTTTTTGACTTTTGGGGACGATGACACATGCTCTGAGATTCCTCAGTACTCTGCCATTCTACTTTCTGTCTCTATCTTTTCATACCTTTATAATTGGAATTGATCTTTGGTTTGAAGAGAAGGTAGATGAAATAATTCTGAGGTCCAGATCCTGTAATTTCGTTTTTGTTTTTTCTGCTGCACCACAACAGTGAACCTGGGTCCTTGGCGGTGAGATCCCCTGTCCTAACCACTGAACCTCCAGGGGTTTCTCTGAACCCTGTTTGTTTAGTTTGACTTTGTGACCAAACTGAAACAAAGGAGGTATTAGTATGGATAAACTAGGAGGCATCACTTCATGGCAGACAGATGGGGAAACAGTGGAAACAGTGACTGACTTTATTTTTCTGGGCTCCAAAGTTACTGCAGGTGGTGACTGCGGCCATGAAATTCAACAAGCTTGCTCCTTGGAAGAAAAGCTATGACAAACCTAGATAGTGTATTAAAAAAGTGAGACATTACTTTGCCAACAAAGGTCCATCTAGTCAAGGCTATGGTTTTTTCAGTAGTCATGTATGGATGTGAGAGTTGGACCATAAAGAAAACCGAGCACCAAAGAACTGATTCTTTTGAACTGTGTGTTGGAGAAGACTCTTCCGAGAGTCCCTTGGACTGCAAGGAGATCAAACCAGTCAATCCAAAAGGAAATCAATCCTGAATATTCATTGGAAGGTCTGATGCTGAAGCTGAAGCTCTGATACTTTGCCCACCTGATGCAAAGAGCTGACTCATTAGAAAAGACCCCGATGCTGGGAAAGACTGAAGGCAGGAGGAGAAGGGGACAACAGAGGATGAGATGGTTGGATGGCATCACCAACTCACTGGAAATGGGTTTGAGCAAACTCTGGGAGATGGTGATGGACAGGGAAGCCTGGCGTGCTGCATTCCATGGGGTCACAAAGAGTCGGACATGACTTGAGTAACTGAACAACAACTCTGAAAAGTGATTTTTTTAAAAGAAAAAGATAATTTGAGTTTACTTGAAGCGGACTTCATTTCTGCCGCTTGTTGATAGTATGTCTTTTAGTTCAGTTCAGTTCAGTTCAGTCGCTCAGTTGTGTCCAAGTCTTTGCGACCCCATGAAGCGCAGCACGCCAGGCCTCCCTTAGTAGTAAAGATTAAAAATCTTTCAAATACCTTTACTTTTCTAGACCAGAAATGAAGCTAAAACTAGCTTAATGGAGCACATGCTGTATGTGGGCTTGATTAGTGTAATTGTTGAATGTAACTGTATGTACTATCAAATACAGAATTCTGTTCTTAACTCTGTGCAGGATATGCTGGTGAGCATGGTTGTCATTGAATAATTCTATGAGTCTTTGTAGATTAAAAAAAAAGTCCCTTTCCGTTGGGCTTCCCTTGTGGCTCAGCTGGTAAAGAATCTGCCTGCAATGCGGGAGACCTGGGTTTGATCCCAGAGTTGGGCAATCCCCTGGAGAAGGGAAAGGCTACCCACTCCGGTATTCTGGCCTGGAGAATTCCATGGATGGTATAGTCCATGGGGACGCAAAGAGTTGGACGTGAATTAGCGACTTTGACTCACTCTCCTGAGCCAGTCCTTCCTAGGCTGTCCTGTCCTTTTTTTTTTTTTGTCCTGCCTTTCTTAATGATAAGCCTCCTCGAGTCTCTGCCTCCCAGCTATTTGATGAAACTTAGACCAAGGAGACCTACTTGGGAAGGCAGAAGCTGTTAGTAACATCCCATTAGATAATGCACAGTCATTTTCTAAAAATCTTAAAGCGGGAGAAAGGGGTACATTGGTGCCATCATCAGTTGAGTTTGTGATTGACCTTCAAAAGAAAAGCCAGCTCCAGAGTGAGAAGCCTATAGTTAGTTGTGAGATTAGGTAATGTTTCTGTGTCTCAATATCACGTTCCCTACAGGTTTGTTGAGAGTGTGAGAGACGTATGTGAAAATTTTCACTTGTTTATTAACATGTATTAAGTACTCTGTGACACACAGTGGATGTTTGTTAAACATATATTTTTAAAATGTTTTCTGTATCTCATTAATTTATTTGTTGTGATTGTTTATAAGCGTATCTTGAAACAAACTCAGTGGATTCTATACTTGGGAGCTGGTGATTCTGGTGAGGGGAAAGGGCTTTGAGTTTCCCCAGTTGACGGCAAAGATATAACTAGTAGTTACATAACTAGTTATATAGTTATAAGTTCAGTGGTAAAGAATCCCCCTGCCAATGCTGGAGACATGGGATTGATCCCTGGGTGGGGAAGATCCCCTGGGAAGGAAATGGCAGCCCATTCTAATATTCTTGCCTGGGAAAATCCCATGGACAGAGGAGCCTGACAGGCTACAGTCCATGGGGTCAGAGAATCAGACACAGCTTAGTGACGAAACAACAAGAAGGAGAAGCAGCAGTGAATCCGAAGTCTTTTATTTTGCCCATTACATTTTTCACTCTTCCTGGGACACCCAGGTTTCCAGACCTTGGCTAGTTCTTTTTCACTTACAAGTCAAACTGGGTTTTTCTGACCTGGCTGCTTAACTGCTGTTTTCCTTTGTACTCTGCATTGCATTTATTTTTAATTGGTATGTAATTTTATTTTAAAATGGAATATAATTGCTTCAGATTCTTTGTCCTTTCAGCAGTTTTTAGGCTCTGTGGTACTTTGTTGCAAAGTTTGTTAGGCGAAGCACATGTTTAAGGAAAGTAGCTTGACTGCCTGGAGGAGAAATATTTTCACCTTTATGTCTCCTTGTTTTTCTTCTGTGTCTACTTGCCTTCAATTTCTGTGTTCTTCGCGTTTCTACTTAATATCTTGCTCTTTGTTCCATTTTTACATTTCTTTGCCTCCTCTGGTGACTTGGTGTCTGTCAGATTCTCAGGGAACGAGGGTGCGGTCAAAAAAGGGAGGCGACACTTCTTTACTAGGTTCCTCACACACGTTTCTTTAGAATCACAAGATACGACATTGTCCTTTGAGACACTGTCCTTTGAGCCACGTGTCTACCTGCCTGCTGTCCCCTTTTAGTCTTTTAAAAATGGGTTTTCCCAGGTTTATCCTTCCTTGCCCTAAGCACATTGTGAGTGGAGCTCAGGACTGCTCTGCTCTTTTTTTTCCTGTTATCCATGTCCGTCTTTCCCTAGAGGGTATTGTTTCTTGATCGGAATAAGGCAGTTGTGTATGTCTAGGGCAGGAGGAAGGGTTTGTTTAATCATAATGTGGCAACTTTGAACCACGAAGTTGCTGTGTTTACGCCTGTGTTTCGGACATATTTTATTACCAGGATGAGAAGGAAACAGCAGTGAGTTCCTTCTTCGGATGGGCAGTGATTCTCTTGGTTGTGGTAAACCTGTCCGGTTGAAAAACATGGGGGGTGGGGCGTGGCAGTAAGCAGCTCTGAAATAAAGCAGAGAAGGGAAATGCTTCATAAAATCCATCAAACTACAGGGTGGGGGAACCTTAGAACTATGAATGTGGGGTGTCAGGATGGGAGTGAAGGAGCAGCTCCTCCCAAGAGGTAGAAGCAGGGGTGGGGAGCTCTCTTCTGGGTGTGGTGGGATGCCGCTTCCCCCCCCCCCCCCCCCGCCCCCCGCCGCTTCCCCCCTGCAGTGTGATGGCCCTGTGAACTTTGAGTGTTGCTTGATATTTTAGGGATTTTGTTTCCTTTCTTTTGTCCATCCCACAGCTGGAAAGAAATGATCCTTGGTGGGCAGGGAGATTCTTGCACAGCATAGGTGTTCCATAAATATTTTTTTTAGTAAAGGAGTTATTCTAAGATAAGGAACCGGTCTTTGATAATACCTGTTTATCCTTGATGAATTCCCAAAGAGGGAAGTGTCAGACTCTTAAGTGCTGTTTGAGGTGATTCATCACTCACGTTAGCACCTTCCAGACGTGGAACTTGCTTTTTGGCTCCCATGTTGATTTGGCAAGTGAACTGAGTCTAGACTCTGTTTATGTTTCCCTTCCTAGGCTGATAGTTCTTGTTGGAGAATTAACTTACTGTGGAAACTTTTTAAGCACATTGCTCTTTTTTCCATTTAAGAACATACATTTTAGTGTTTTTCTTTGCCTTCTTGTTTCATGGTTTGTGATTAGCATCTAATGCTGTAAAGAGAATGACATTAATGTATCCAGCTTTTAGACGTAGCTGGGCTCCAGATTTTCACTGAAGAGGCCATTTCTTCTGGTAAAGATAAGGGATGTGGTTAAAAATCACTTTGTTGTGATCTAGCTATATATCCTGTGAATGTGGGGAGTGGGGTGGAGGACTCTGGTACCTGAAGAATTTTGGATTTTAGCACCCATCAGATGATTTCTTCCCTTGAAATGTTTATTTTTTTTAAGTTGCTGTGTTACGGACTGGCCTTGTTTGGTCTTCAAAATGCGTTCCCGTAGTCCGTATTCCCACTAACAGTGTTTTGAGTGTCCTGCTCTACCCTCTTTTGACCAGCTTGTGGCATTATTAGCTTTTGGTCTTTGCTAATTATCACTACAGGACACAGTCGTATCCTGTTGGATTTTTACTTGTGTTTCTTTAATTCTAAGTGAGTTTTGAAGTGTTTCCTGTTAGCCTTTGCCACTTACTAAGCCTGGTACCTCTAAGCTCCACTTTCTCAGTTTGAATATAGGGGTGGTAACAGGGCCTACCAAGTAGCATTGCTACGAAGATGAAGTCAGGGAATGCCTGTAGAGGGCTGGAGTATGTGGCCTATAGTAAGCACTAAGTAGATGTTGGTTTTTTGCAGTGAATCCGAAATCCTGCACCACGAGAAGCAGTTCGAGCCGTTCTATTCCTCCTTTGTCGCACTTGCCACACACTACGTCACGACAGTCTGCGGCCTCAGTGAGTGCTCCCCCTCGTCCTCCCCGTTAAGGGCTCGTGAGCGGGGGCTGCGTGTCGTCCTGTCTGAACACGCTGTTAGTGATGCCTGTGTGTTAGTTCTCACCTGTCCACCCGAGAGTGGAGACGGCTGTCCGTGTGGTGAGGCTTCGGAAGCTTCTTGACCGAGGCCAGCCAGAGGGATTGAAAAACTGCTTGGTTTGGACATCTGTTTCATAACCATTAACTTTCCTTGCTTTCTTATAGGTTTTACATATGTAATTACTAATGTGCTAATTTTGGGGGGATGGCTGGGATTGGAGGGTTAGGTGGGGATACTGAGCTGTGGTTAGCAGCCACTAACCAAGACTCTCTTCCTTATTTGGTTTTGGTGAGAAATTAAATTCTCCTTTTGTGTTCTCTGGTATATGAAGGATTTTAACTTCAGTTCCCCATCTTTTAAGCTTTTCTCCTCCTAAAGTAACCAGTCCCTTACTTTCCACTATTTTTGATACTTGGCATTTTCATTTTTCCCCCCAAGCCTGATTCATGTAGTTCTGAAGAATTTGAATTATTTGTTTACTTAAATAATTTGCTAAGCCAGCAAAATGAAAGGAAGTTAGAGGGTTGCTGAGTAGTCTTTTGGTGTCCAGTGCTGTTTATTCTGGGCATTGGCTACCAGCGTAAGAGTCACTTTTAGCTTGGAGAAACTTTGAGTGGGAAGCCCACTGCAGAGACAGGAAAGAGAGGTGGTATATTCTAGTGGGTAACAGCATGAACTTTAGAGCCAGACACCTGGATTTGAGTCTAGCTGCGTGACTTGGGCAAATCATTTAACCTCTCTATGGTTTACTTTCCTTATCTATGTTTTTAAAAAAAGAGAAGAGGTTAACAATATCTATCTCATAGCATCGGTTTGAGGATTAAATGGATTAATGTATCTGAAGTGCTTGTTACTTCCTGTGATGTATTTCCTATTATACTTATCTTAATTTCTAGTAAATATAGGATAAATTGATCTAGAAGCAATTGATGATTATCAGTGCCAAGATGCCTTTGTTTGCCTGATGGATTGTTGATTCTGATAGAATGATACTGGGAATGTTGGACATATGGAGCTCAAAACTTATTTGGTTCATTGACTGTGAGGCTGAAGTTAAGGCTGAGGTTAAGTAAAGCTTATTCCTTTCTCAGTTCCCCGGAATCAGCTGCAGTCTGTGGCGGCAGCCTGTAAAGTCCTGATTGAGTTCTCTCTCCTGCGTTTGGAGAATCCAGATGAGGCATGTGCCGTGTCCCAGGTGAGAGTGCTGGGCCTGCTCCTGGCCCGTATTTTGAGGTAGGCTTGTGACTAACCCATGGAATGCTGGAGAAGGGATGGCATAGAGCAGGGATTGGTGACTTTTTCTGTAACAGGCTACACAGGAGAAAATTTGCTGACCATCCAGTCTCTATTAAACTCTGACTTTGCAGTGTGAAGGCAGCCACAGACAGTATGTAAATGGATGCACACAGCTGTGGTCCAGTCAAATTTATTTACAAAAATAGCGGGCAAATTGGGGCTGTGGTTTAGCAGCCTCTGGTATAGAGAGCTGCAGAGGTCTTTTCTAGATTACAAAGATACATGACCATGGGGGCCAGGCAAGTAACATAAAATGAGTCAAGTATGCTGGCTGAGAAGGGTGTGTGACCCAGCTATAAAGGGATCAATCACTGTTTGGCTGCAGCTGATCTTGTGAATTATTGAAAGAGGTAGGAAACCTGGATTTGTATGTTAAACCTTCCCTGTTTTAAAAAGGTAGCCATAACTTCAAATTAAAGAACAACGACATCACTGTGAGACCAGTAAGAGACCTGCAAGGAAATGTGGTCTGAGGATCATCAGCTTGTGATCTCTGCTTCCCGAGTTTGCAGTTCTTGGTTTGAACCTAAATTTGGTTTTGTGCCAGCTAGAAGTCCCTAAAGAATAGAACCTATGAAAGGCATATTTGATATAATCCAGAGGAGGCCTCTCTAAAAGGCATATCTGAATTTGTTTTCTTTTCAGAAACACTTGATTCTCCTCATCAAGGGCCTGTGCACTGGCTGTAGCCGACTAGACAGAACTGAAATCATCACATTTACAGCGATGATGAAGTCGGCCAAGCTGCCCCAGACAGTGAAGACACTCTCAGATGGTGAGCGCTTCCACCAGACTTGGTTTCTTGGCCACTCCCCTTGCCAGCTGTTCCTCTTTGGTCTGCTAGTGACACTCCTCATCGCTCTCCTGTTTCATATTTTATAGTGGAAGATCAGAAAGAACTGGCCTCACCAGTAAGCCCAGAGCTGAAGCAGAAGGAGGTCCAGATGAATTTTTTGAACCAGCTAACGTCAGTTTTCAACCCTAGAACTGTAGCATCATCACCTGTAGGTCCACAGACTCAGGTGAGTTACTTCAGTCAAATGACCTCATCCTGTGGGATTTGTTAAGATGATAATACTAGAAAAAACAGCTAACGCATGCATTTTATATTTGTGATATAAAATGATGTACCTGCCAAGGGTAGAAAGAAAGTTGAAGAATACTAACTGAAAATAAGTAGCATTCACCCTGATTCCTTCTGTCAACAGTTATTACTGTTTTTTTTAACAATACAATTATTTATATCTTTGACCATGCCAAATGGCATGTAGAGTCTTAGTTCCCTGACCAGGGATCGAACCCATGCCCCTTGCATTGGAAGCATGGAATCTTAATCACTGGACCACCACGGAAGTCTCTAGTGATTACTATTTTGATGACCATTCTTCTGACAATTTCTCAGTGCAAGTAGACAAAGAACCCGTACTCCTACTCTGAAAGGCATCACTCTGTGCTAGTCACAGAATGTATTTAAAGCTATGTACTCCACCACCACCCTGCCTCCCCCAGAAAAATAGCTTGTATTTTTCCTTATGTTAGAGAGGATTTCCCCCTCATTAACTGGGGAGTCTGACAAGTATCCTCGGAGCAGCTGTAGTTTGTACAGTTGGTTCTGTTCTGACCTTGAGGACGACCATCAACAGGTGACAGTATCTTTTTGTTTTTTAATTTATTTTTTGGTCACATTCCCCATGGCATGTTGGATCTTAGTTCCCTGAATAGGGATTGAACTTGGGGCCCTTGCCTTGGGAACATGGAATCTTAACCACTGGACCACCAGGTAAGTTCCAAGGTGCTAGTGTCTTCACAGGCCTTTCACATCCTTTGTTTCTCTTCAGGCGGAAGGAGAAAGTGATGAGCAGTCATCCACAGACCAGGCTTCTGCTATCAAAACCAAGAATGTGTTCATAGCTCAGAATGTGGCTAGTCTTCAGGAACTTGGTAAGGCTCTGTTGTCAAAAAGCTGGTTTCTCTGCTTTCAAAATTTCTTTAAGTGGAAAAGAATTAAGCAGGAGAAGCCTGTTTGTAAGGTTGAGCCTTTTCATTAATTCAGGCGGCTCAGAGAAGCTCCTGCGTGTGTGTTTGAACCTGCCCTATTTCCTGCGCTACATCAACCGGTTTCAAGATGCGGTGTTGGCCAATTCCTTCTTTATCATGCCTGCGACAGTAGCAGATGCCACCGCTGTTCGTAATGGGTAAGGTGCTCCAGGGTGCATATGCTTTACATTTTAAAACTGTTCTGCAAAAGAGAAAAACTGTTTAGTTTTTATGGCATGCCCGCTTTCCTTAACAGAGTGTAGAAGCAAGTGAGTCAGAGACACTTTTGTTAATCTTCTGTTATGTTCCAGTTTTCATTCTCTGGTGATTGACGTAACCATGGCGTTGGACACCCTTTCTCTACCTGTGCTGGAACCTCTCAATCCTTCTCGTCTGCAGGATGTGACAGTCCTCAGCCTGAGTTGTTTGTATGCAGGTGAGCAGTTATGTCTGATCATCTCCTCAGCCAAGCACAGACTTTCTGGAAACCATGAGATCCTTCTGCGTACTCTCTCCCCCTTATTTGGTCTCTGCCCCCAAGGATCATCTAGCATCTCATCTAGATGGAATGAGGTCTCAGTAGGAGTTTTGTAAATTACCTTATTGCTCAGCCGCTGCTGTTGTGTTACGTGGATGTTTGATTTCATAGTGTGTGCACATGGAAGTGTCTGCCGCGTCAGAAGACCATGCTAAGTGCTTTGGGGACGTTGCGATGAGCAACCTGTGATCCTTGTGCTTTGGGGACGTTGCGATGAGCAACCTGTGATCCTTGTGCTTTGGGGACGTTGCGATGAGCGGCCTGTGATCCTTGTGCTTTGGGGACGTTGCGATGAGCGGCCTGTGATCCTTGTGCTTTGGGGACGTTGCGATGAGCAACCTGTGATCCTTGCTCTCAAGGAGCCTATACCTGAGCAGTGGAGGACAGATCGGGCCACAGACTGTGATATAAAACAGGAGACGCTAAAGGCAGTAGAGATCATAGGATGTTACGGGCATACAGAGAAGGGAGCCATGGCGCCCTGCTGTGGGAGCAGATTTGAGGAAGCCTTCTGGAACAGGTGGTATCTGTTTATATTGATAAATACAATGACTGTTTTTCTCCATGCTCCCACAAAATCCCCTCCCTTCCTGTTGATTATGCTGCCTTGGAAGTGGGGCCTGACAGCTGGTGTTTATGCTTTTTTAAGTTATTGTTACGGTGACTTTTTAACCCAAATCACTGATCCTTGGTTTTAAATACCATAGTCCTGGTATGTCTTGGGAGGCCTCACAATTTCCGATGTTTACTGGGTTCTGTGAGTGAGGGTTTGAACAGTCTTAGAAACCTGACCTTGGGAGCATGAAGAAATTGCTGAGGTTAATTATCTCCCTGCATTCTTTGAATGGCTTTATTATAAACACCTCTGTGTATATAGGCATGTAAAGATAACGGCACTTTCACTGGGGAAGGCCATAGTCACAAAGTTGTTCTGTCGATGTATCTTGTAGGACAGGTAGGATTTCAGCTCGGCTGTCCCTCAGCCAGAGGCAAAAGCAGGACCAAAAGTATCCTGGCATTTGGGGAAGCATTTTGAGAGAGTGTGTGTGTGACTAGTGGGTGTTCTACATCCAGAACGGCCTCCTCAAAGAGGGCTTCAGAATGCAGTCTCAGTCATTTGGACCACGTCCTGTAGACAGTAGAGGCCACTGCAAATTTTGAAGAGTGGTATGATCTGAGCTGCACTCCAGCAAGCACACTGGAGCAGTAGTCCACAGGATGTTTGCAGCGGGGAAAGCTGGGAGGCTGGAAGATCTGCTGGGAGGGATTTTCGGTCGTTCGGGGAAGACACACGCAGGGCCTGAGCGAGAGCAGAGCTGTGGGGGAGAGCACTGGCTGCCTGGAGCAGGCGCGTTCTCCAAGCCCATTCCCAGTGTTCACACGCAGTTCTCGGGCTTTGATTTTTGCATTTTTAAGTTTGGGATTCCTGAAGTTCAATTTTCAGGGAGTTTCTTGAATATCCTGTGCATCTCATTGTGCTTCGTTGATAAGAATTAAGAGTCCTTAAAAATTCTTAGTTGTTAAGGGAACTCCGTGGTGGTCTAGTGGTTAAGACTCCGTGCTTTCACTGCCCAGGCGCTGGTTCAGTCCCTGGTTAGGGAACTAAGATTCCCACAGGCCTTGTTGGGCGTGGCCAAAAAAAAGTTCTTCATTGTTTTAAAGAGCCCCCAGATTTGGTTTGTTACTGAAATTTGATCACTTGGGATTTGAAGTAAAAAAAGGGATTTGGCCTAGATGTTTTTGAGAAATAGTGTGAGATTATTTTTTTAATCATTGTAAAATTTTTAAAAAATATTTTTAAAGTAATAGATTTCATTTTTTAAAAACTTATTTATTTACTTTTGACTGTTGGGTCTCTGTGGCTGTGCAGGCGTTTTCTCTGGTTGTTGTGAGTATGCTTCCCCTGGCATCTCTCGTGGAGCACGGCTTCAGTAGTTGCGGCTCATGGGCTCAGTCGTTGCAGCTCCCGGGCTCTTAGAGAGCAGGCTCGGTAACCGTGGTGCGCAGGCTTAGTTGCTCTGCAGCATGTGGGATCTTCTGGGCCAGGGATTGAACCCAGGTCTCCAGCATTGGAAGGTGGATTCTTAACCACTGAGCTACCTGAGCTACCAGGGATGTCCTAGATTTCATTTTTACAGCAGCTTTAGGTTTGCAGAAAAATGCAGCGTTCCCAAACTCTGCATTTGGAACAGTACAGAGTTCTGTTCCCATACACTGTCTCACCCCGTGTACAGTTTTTCTTGTTAACATATTGCATTAATAGGTTGCATTTGTTGTAATTGATGAACCATTACTGATACATAATTAATCGAAATCTGTGATTCACTGCATTAGGGTTCCTTTTTCACATATAGTTCTGTGGTTTTTGACGTTGATACAGAATCTTTTCACTGCCCTCCAGATCCCCGATGTTCCACTTGGTAGTCTCTCCCCTAACCCCATCCCCTAGAAACTGCTGATCTTTTACTCTCTCCATAGTTCCCTTTTCCAGAAAGTCCTATTGTTAGAATCATCGCCTTTTCAGACTGGCTTCTTTTGCTTGCGGGTGGGGCAGGGGGTTTCAGGACCCTCCTGTTGGTACCAAAATCCATGAATGCTCAAGTCCCTTGTGTGAAATGGTGTAGTACAGTTGGCCGTAGCATCTGCAGATGGCCCATCCACGGATTCCACCAGCTACATCTCCAGATGCAGGACCTGCAGATGTGGAGGGCTTGCTGTGTGCAGTTAAGCTTCCTCTCTGTCTTTCTGTGCCTTGGTAGCTGTTGTTTGTACTGTTGTTCACTCGCTAAGTTGTGTCCGACTCTTTGCGACCGCATGGACTGCAGCACGCCAGGCTTTCCTGTCCTTTACTGTCTCTTGGAGTTTGCTCAAACTCTTGTCCATTGAGTCAGTGATGCCATTCCTTGTATGGATACACCACAGTTTGTTTATTGATTGATTGATTATTGATTATTAGAGGACATCTTGATTGTTTCCATTTGTTGACAGTTGTGACTAAAGGTACCATGAATATTTGTGTACAGGTGTTTGTGTGGATGGAAGATTTCAGCTCATTCGGGTAAATATATCTTGGCATGTGCTTGTTGAGTCACATGGTAACACATTTTGCTGTTGTTCAGTCTCAGACGTGTCCGACTCTGCAGCCCCGTGGACTGCGGCACGCCAGGCTTCCCTTTCCTTCACTGTCTCCCGGATTTGCTCAGTCTCCTCTCTGTTGAGCCAATCCCTGATGGGGTCTCAGTATCAGATCCTGGAATTGCTGTGGGTGGGCTATGTTTCTGTGTTTCAGCTTCTTGGAGTGTGTGTCTCTCTTCTTTCTCAGGTGTGAGTGTGGCAACTTGCATGGCCATCCTTCATGTGGGTAGTGCCCAGCAAGTGCGGACAGGCTCCACAAGCTCCAAAGAGGAAGACTACGAGAGTGACGCTGCCACAATCGTCCAGAAGTGTGTAAGCTCTGCCTCTGGGGGCGGGGAGCCCTGAGTGTTCAGTTGAGGGAGTGTGGCGGCTTCCGCTGTGCTCCTCATTAGAGGGAAGGGCGGGGAGTGCTCTCCATACCCCTCCGCCTCGGGTGGTCGGCCTGACACGTCGGCCTCTTGCTTGCTTACCTGGCAGTTTGGGTAGCTTGCAGGGGACACTGCGCTCTGTGGTGGCGGTGGGCCTTGTGGGAGACAGTCGTGCAATCAGCAAGTGTGTAGAAGGGCTCGCTGTACTGTGTCAGTGTGCTTGCAGTGGAGGCAGACGTTAGGGACGAGGGTTTCTGAAGTGGTAAGTGGACTGGATGAACAAGTGTGATAGAAAGTGATCTGACGTGATCCTGCGTATTTTGCTTTAGATGGGGTGGAGGGGACGCTTTTGAGAAGGTGTTGAGAGCTGAATGAAAAGACAGAGTCAGCGTCACGTGAGGATCAAGGAAAGTATGATGATAAGCCGCCATTGGAAGTGACTTGAGGATATTGAAGTCTTCAAGCTAAATTGTTTTGGGTAGGATTTGGCATTTATAATGAACTATGTACCTTGCTCAGATTTTTGCGTATGTTTACTTTTGGACAGCTTGAAATCTATGACATGATTGGACAAGCAATCAGCAGTTCCCGCCGGGCTGGTGGTGAGGTAAGACGTCTCTGCCTCCTGTTTTACCTGTAGTCTCTAAGATGTGTAGCCTGTAGAATCTCTGTCTGTATATTTATATTTCGTGCCTTTTTCAACAGCACTACCAGAACTTCCAATTGCTGGGTGCCTGGTGTTTGTTAAACAGCCTTTTCCTCATACTGAACCTCAGTCCTACTGCCTTGGCTGATAAGGGGAAAGAGAAAGATCCACTGGCTGCTCTCCGAGTCAGAGACATCCTTTCTCGTACCAAAGAGGGAGTGGGCTCTCCGAAGCTGGGCCCTGGAAAAGGGTATGTGTCCATTTGATGCCACTCCTGTTGCGTTTTCCTGCCATTTTCTATTGATGGGGAGCTGGTGTAACTCCTTTCATCTCCATAGCAATAGGAAAGTTTGTCTCCATCCAGTTGATTTGAACAATGAAGATGATGATTGTAGTTCACTGTCTCTATATCATAGCTGTGTGATTTTGGGTAAATCGCTCATTCTCTCCAATCTTGTTTCCTTCTCTGTAAGAGGGAGAAAATACCTGTGTAATACACATTTTTGGACTTCTGCGAGGTTCAAATTAGGGAAGAAAGGTGCTTCTATTTTGTAAAATGGGCTCGTTTGACTTGAATTGGTTACGCACTTGCACGTTGAACCTGTAACATGAGGATTCTGTCTGGCCTCATGGCTTATTACTTCCTGAAACATTTGCTGCTGTTTTGATGAAGTCTGGACCGAAACCTTTGCTTGCCAGGAATGAGTTAGAGATATGATTCCTGTGTTGTTGAGGTTTTATTTTTGAAGCCCCGGCTTATTTCTGGATTTCATTTATTTTTTTCAGTCCTTTCCAGGTACCGCTAAGCTCTATCCAGGCATTGAGACACTGATCAAAACAATCTCCTTGACTTTATAGAGTCTGTTTTTTTGTTTTTTTTTTTAAATAACATTGTTTATCTGAGGCTGTCTGGGTCTCCGCCGCTCTGGTGTGCAGGCTTCTTGCTGCCGTGGCTTCTCTTGTTGCCAAGCACAGGCTCAGGAGTTGTGGTGAATGGGCTTAGTTGCCCTCCGGCATGTGGGATCTTCCTGAATCAGGGGTCAAACCCGTGTCTCCTGTACTGGCAGGCAGATTCTTTACCACTGAGCCACCAGGGAAGCCCTAGAGTTTATGTTTTAACTGGGACAACAGTGAACAAATAGTCGTTTTATAACAAACAGTAGATTTATAATTATCATGTATGAGTGGTGTGAAGAAAAATAAGCCAGAACAAGGAGTTAGGGACTGGCAGGGCCTGTTATTTTAGTTAGCATATTCGGGAAAGGGCTCTAAAAACAAGATGTAGGGTGAAGTGACAGATGGTCCTCGAAAATATTTCAGGTAGAATTGTTCAGGTCTCCAGGTGGAAGTATGATTGGCATTTTTAAGGATCAGCAAGGTCAGTGTGTCTAGAGCAGAGAAATTGAGGAGGAGAGTGGTAGAAAATCCAGTCAGAGAGGTAGCCAGGGCCAGATCACCTTGGGCCAGGTGTAAGCTGTAGGTATCAGAGGGTTTGCAAGAGCGGAGTGATAAGATCTGAATTGTTAGTGACTGAGAACCCAGCTGCCCTGCGGGGAGTAGACTGTATGTGGGTTTGTAAGGTAAGAGGGAGCGAGAACAGGTGGGAGGCTCACACCTTCCTCTGAGCAAGTGAGCTGGGGCGGGGGGTTTGGAGTCTGGTGGTGCTGGGAAAGGCGGGGAGAATGAGTCATGTTGGGAAATGATAGGATTTGCTGGTGGCTTGAATGTTGAGTGTGAAAAATATGTCAGAAGTTTCTGGCATGAGTATCTGGAATTGTGTAATTTACTGAGAGAGGGCACACCAGTTTAGGAATAGATTGAGTGAGAGGAAGGGGAAGAAATGAAGAATTTCATCTGGGCCATGCTGCTTTTTGAGAGGACCGGTAGGCTGTCTGTGAGATGCTGAGTAGGCACTTAGTATGTGAGTCTTGAGTTCAAGGAGGAAGTCGAATTCTGGACCTTAGCAAATCAGTCACTCCCTTGTCTGTCCCAGGCTCTGTATGAGTTCTGGAATGCTGCAGTGGACAAACAAAATAGACGTTCTGAAGAGAGAAGAAGTTGATATTCATGCAAATATATGTCAGATTGTGTCTAGAGAGTATTATAATAAGGGCATTTGACCTGGCTAGAGAAATCAAGGCAGGCTTTCCCGAGGAAGTGTACTGAGCTGAAACCTGAAATAGGCATTGAGATAGTAGGCAGTAGACACCAGGCGAAGTAGGGAGGTAAGCATGTTCCAGAGAGAACAACGGTTTGTGATTTTTGAGTGTCTGTTGTTACACTTGGCATCTTAAAGGGAGTAGAATGCCAATAGGTGTATCCTTTGAAGTTGAAGAAACATTTAAAAGGTGGTTGTAGTTTCTTGAGATTTAAAAGGAATGTGTATACATTGTGTAGGTAGCAAGTCACAAGGAAGCAAAAAAATCATCAAAAATTCTGCCACCCAAATTGGCAAACATTCTTCCAGACATTTTTCTGTGTACATATGTTAAACAGGTACATTTAAGAAAACAGGATCACTGTTACTACATATTGTAGACATTTTCAGTGACACAATTGTAGATTCTGTGTTTTTAATGACAGATGGTATTCCACTATATCAATGTACCGTAGTTAACCGATTAACTTTTTGAACACTTACTTAGGTTGTTCCAAATTTCTTGTTTTGATAAAGTGTACTTTGATAATCCTTCTAAAACAAATCTCTGTGAACTTGTTTAGTTATCCCCTTGGGGTCAGTCTCCAGAAGTATAATTGTTGGGACAAAGAGGACACGTATTTAATAGTGAGAAACGTTTCCCAGGCTCTCTCCCGTGCGCTCCTGGCTGTCCGCATGGTGGAGCCGCCCCTTGCCGGCCCTCCCTGGCAGTGGTGTGTCTTTAGTCTCCCTGTGTGCCGACCTCAGAGGAGGGCGGTGTTCCTGCAGTGCTCTCACGTGTCTCGCGTTGAGTGCTGGTGTGATTGTGGCCATTTTCACACTGCCTGTATCATTTGCTCCAGCCTTCCTTGGTGTTTGTCCTTTCTACTCACTGATGTATGGGAGCTCTTTGTATATTAGGTATACTGACTCCGTGTCATGTGGTCATTTGGACAGAAAGAGAAAGTTCTACTCAGATTTAACGTAAACCTTTGTTTTTATTCTCTTCCTGTCCAGATATTTTGTAAAAGTTGCTACTTTTTAGCCTTTCCTTCTCAAAAGAATGACTTTTTTAAAAATACTTACTTATGTGTTTATTTTTGGCTGTGCTGGATCTTCGTGGCTTGGCTGCGTGGACTTCCTCCGGCTGTGGAAGCCAGGGGCTCCTCATTGGGCGGCGTCCCTTGTTGCAGAGCACGGGCTCTCGGGCACAGGCCCACTAGTTGTGGGGCACAGGCTCAGTTGCCCCTCAGCATATGGGATCTTCCTGGACCAGGGGTCTAACCCGTGTCCCCTGCATTCGCTGGTGGATTATTATCCACTGTACCACCGGAGCCGTCCCCAAAAGAATGACTTTTAAATGTCGGTTTTCACATGACCCAGTAGCTTTGAATTGACAGTTTAAATTGCAGTGTTTTATGGATTTGGAAGAGTTTCTTCTAGTCCAGGAGTTCTTAGCCTGAAGCCTGAGGATCCCTAGGTAGTCTGTAGGTAGGCTTCAGGGAGTGTGAACTTCTGAAATTATATGCAAATTCTATGTTTTTGCAATTTTTTCACCCCCTGGGGAAAGGTCAGTAGATTCCTAAAGGGCCTCAGAATGGCACAATCCATGATTGTAATTTGTTGTGAGTTATCTTAAAGTTTGTGTTTCCCTTTTGCTTTGTGTAGGCATCAGGGCTTTGGGGTACTCTCGGTAATACTGGCAAACCATGCCGTCAAGCTGTTGACGTCTCTCTTTCAAGACTTGCAAGTGGAGGCTCTGCACAAGGTGAGGGCTTGTCCTCAGAATCAGCACAGTGGCTGCTGGCTCCTCTTCCGTCTTAAGTTCTCTCGAGCCATCAGATCAGGTGCTTATTTCCTGTTGAGACCTAACTTTAACTCTCTTTTTACCTTCAGGGTTGGGAAGCAGATGGTCCCCCTGCAGTCCTGAGCATCATGGCCCAGAGTACCTCCATACAGAGGATTCAGCGGCTGATTGACTCTGTCCCACTGACGAACCTGCTGTTGACACTACTCTCAACTTCCTACAGAAAGGTGGGTGGGGTCATGCCACTGATAATCTGTAAGGTCTTCTTATATATCCTTCTTAAAACAAATGAGACAGAGTGTATGCCTTAATCTTTATAAACTCGTTTGTGGTAATGGTTTTGAAGATGAGAAAAGCTCTTACTGATTCCAGACATTTGAATTAGTTATTGATTATCAGCATTGTGATACAGGTGGGCAGTTGGCAGTTTGTGACAGTTGGCATATGAAGCAAAACGTAGAGGACACTGGAAACATTGCCTTTTCAGTTCTTGCCCAGGGTTCTGGTTTTGGAGTGCTTTTATAGCGGTGGTCCCCAGACTTTTTGTCACCAGGGTCCAGTTTTGTGGAAGACAGTTTTTCCACAGATCAGGGATGGTATTGAGGGTGGGGTGGGGTGGTAGTTTGGGGATGATTCAAGCGCTTTACACTTATTGTGCATTTTATTTCTAATTACGTCACCTCCATCTCAGATCATCAGGGTTTAGATCCTGGAGGCTGGGGATGCCTGTTTTATAGGATAAAGCTATGAGAGTTCTAAAGGGAGCTATTAGGAGAACTGCTTCTTGGATTTAGAAAAAAGAGACACAGAGAAGACTGTTGATGTGGTGAAAGGGCCGAAGTGGGATGGCGTCATTTTCGGGGTCGCTGATTGCAGAAGCCTCGCTGTTTTCCCAGGCATGTGTCCTGCAGCGTCAGAGGAAGGGCTCCATGAGCAGCGATGCCAGTGCCTCTACTGACTCAAACACCTACTACGAGGACGATTTCAGCAGCACGGAGGAGGATAGCAGCCAAGGTAGACACCCTGCTGTCTCCCGGGGGTAAACTCCAGAGCGCAGCAGGACGCGTCCCAGGAACTTCCTGCTCACCGTCTGCTTTCACCTGCCCGGCTTGGGTCTTGACCGCATGTGCCCTTAAAGGTGCCCTGGTACTCAAGAGTAACTGGAGCGGTTGGACTGAGTGATTGACGCCACCATCAGCAAAGCTCAGATTGCTTTCCTTTCTTTTCTTCCACAATCAGGATACTTCTCACTTGTTTTTGTTTCTTTCTCCACCAGCTCATGTGGTAAACTCCCTCCTGCTTACTAGTTCCTAGTAGCAGGTTATTAGTAACTAATAATTAGACCAGGTTACTAGTAACATTCCCTCCTGCCTTGGTTTGGAGAGAGAGTAAATAAAATAAGCATGTCAGATTCTTTCTATTCAGGTTTATGGGAACAATGTATATAGTATTGCAAAAAGTGAGATTCTTATCTGGAGGCTTAGAATTGATAGGCAAGTAAAAGTTTGCACTTGAAAACATTTGGCTTGTTGCCAGTAAAATAAAGTGAAGTGATTTCCTTCCTGGGTTTCTTTTAAATAAAATATTGGTCTTGTTGAGGTATAATTTATGCACAATAAAGCACTTCATATACATGCCGTATATACGTTTGTATGAGTTTTGACAAGTTTATGCCACTATGTATCCTCCACCATAATTTAGATACCTTGTATTCTTTTTGACTCAGGCACTTTTACATGGCAGGTGTACTGAAACAATTTAAAAAGTGTGTAACTTTTGTTAACTTTTGTTAACTTTTCTGTTTCCTGTTAGATGATGACAGTGAACCTATCTTGGGGCAGTGGTTTGAAGAGACCATCTCCCCCAGTAAAGAGAAGGTGGCTCCTCCGCCTCCTCCCCCGTCCCCTCCCCTGGAAAGCTCCCCTCGAGTCAAGAGCCCCAGTAAGCAGGCTCCTGGCGAGAAGGGCAACATTTTGGCCAGTCGGAAAGATCCTGAGTTGGTAAGAGTGGATTTCTGAGTGGGGAAGGAGAAATGGGGAGAAGGCGTGTGAAAAGCAGATCATTGGAATAAAACCATTTTGTATGTTGAATCGTTAATTTTCTAAAATTAATTTATTTTAATTGCAGGATAATTGCTTTACAATATTGTGATGGTTTTTGCCATTCATCGGCATGAATCGTTAATGTTTAAAGACGTTTTTACTTAGGGTTTAAGTATATTGATTATATTTCATTAAATAACTCTTGTACTCTTGATGGTGTTTCTCTGATTGAGGGTCAGTAACAGCGTTTAGAATTAGATAGAAGTGAATTGAATCCTGCTCCTACTGCACTTCCTGACTCTATGACTTCAGGCAAGAATCTGAATTTCTCCTAGCCTGTTTTGTCTCCTGTAGTGTGGGAGTGACTGTGCCCCCTCTGAGAATGCTGTGAGGAGTTAGTGGGCCCGGCCCCTACGTCCGGCGTGTCATAACTGATTGCTGACTGTCTGTTCAGCCAGTGTTCGTGGGTGCCACACTGGGTATCAGTCCCTCTCCCAGAGCTTTACCAGTAAGCAGGTCAGATACAGTCTTGGCTTTTATAGCTTAGTGTAGTCAGGGAAGTGGATCTAAAGCAGTTGGTTCAGTTCGCTCTGGTTAGATTCTTACTGTTCTTTTGGTCACTGCTCTGCAGCTTATGGTGTCTCAGCTCCCCGAGCAGGGGTGGAGCCCTGGCCCTCGGCAGCAAAAGTGTGTAGTCCTCACCACTGGACCATCAGCGAATTCCCCAACTTAATTTTAATAGAGAAGTGAAGAGCCGGGCATTCCCAAGTGTATAGTGATAATACAGGCTTCAGGATTGAATATGTCAGTAGTACCTTAGAGCTGGACAAATGTAGGACCTTAGCGGAGTGAAAGCGATCGAGTCAGTCTGTTTGTTAATCCCCCGTCTTCGGACAGCAGCACTCCGTGAGGTCTGTTGTGTTAAGTTTGTACGCCATTTTTTAAAATTGGTTCAATCACATGGGAAAGGCTGTCATGATTAAACTTAGTCATATTGTCAGTGATTTAAAATCTGAGTCTTTGAGTCATTCTGTGTATTACATGAGATCTATGGACATAGTTTACTTTGTATTTGTATTTAGGGTTTGTAGGAGGTCTGGGCTCACAAACCTGGTATGACCTTTATGTGTTCTTTTTAGTTCTTAGGCCTGGCTTCCAACATTTTGAACTTCATCACCTCTTCCATGCTGAACTCCCGGAACAATTTTATCCGAAACTATCTGAGTGTATCTCTTTCAGAGCACCATATGGCCACATTGGCCAGCATCATTAAGGAGGTGGACAAGGATGGACTCAAGGGTCAGTAGACAGGATATGTGCCTGTCGGATATTTTTCTAGCAGCAGTTGGCTGCTGGCAGGGTGGTGCCCTGCATCAAGTAGGTGCTTGGGTAATTGGTTTCCCCGTGTGTGTTCAAGGTGCATCAGATGAAGAGTTTGCGGCCGCCCTCTATCACTTCAACCACTGCCTGGTAACCTCGGACCTCCAGTCACCTAACCTGCAGGTGTGTGTGCACGGCCCCGCTCGGGCCAGGGGCCCTCTGCGTCTCCTGTCAGTATTTCTGTGGCTAAGGAGCAGTTTGTCCTGGGATCCCATCCCTGGAAAGAGTGTTGAGAGACTATGCTAGGATGTCCCTCTGCCTTAATTAACATCATTTCAAGAAAATGTGTCTTTTATCCCCAACTCAGTAAGTGTAAAGAAAAGGAAAAGCTACAAAACCCACTCCTGATAACTATCCTAGTATAAAAGTAAATAGACAAGAAGATATTTTATTAAAAAATAATAAATGGCCAAGAAATGTAGGAAATGTTAAGCGTCATTAGTAATCTGAGAAATATAAATTAAAATGCTTGTCTTAAAAGAATCAGTTAAATTATAGGAGGTGGATGTTCTTTTAGTTCTTAGGCCTGGCTTCCAACATTTTGAACTTTATCACCCCTTCCATGCTGAACTGTCGGCACAGCTTTGTCTGAAACTATCTAAGTGTATCCCTTTCAGAGCACTGTATGGCCATATTGGCCAGTATCATCAAGGAGGTGAACAAGGATGGACTCAAGGGTCCATAATGTGCTCCCATAGACAACCCACCACTGAAATGAAGTCTAGGATCTTGATTGTGGACTTCTAAACCTTATAGCTTTCTTGACTCACTGAAGTAGCTGATACCTGGAATCCTGAATCTTAAATTCCTCATTTCATTAGTTTCACCTATGTATGTGCTTTTGTATTCAAGGAATATTTTAAAATTTAAAATTATTTGATTGCTTTTAGCAATGACATCATGTTCTGTTCAATTTTGTAGGCATTTTTCACTTAACATTATTTGGTACTTTATTATCAGAATTCATCTCTCCTGCTGCACATTTCTGTAGTTTTTGTTTTGACTGCTGTATGTATTTCACTGTGTCTGTGACTGTACCAGTTTATTCGCGTCCCTGCTCCTCCAGCTGATGAACATTTGGGTTGTGTCAGTCAGATGTCATTGTGATTCCAGGTGTTGGATGATCTCTCTCTTTAAAAAGGTTGATTGATTTTGGCTGCACTGACTTGCCGAGTGGGGCTGCTCGTTGCCATCGAGTCTCCGGTTGTGGAGCAAGGGCTGTCCGTGCCTGGGCTTGGTTGCTCTGCAGCGCGTGGGATCTTCCTGGGCCAGGGGTTGAAGCCACGCCCCCTGCATTGGCAGGAGCATCCCTAACCACTGGGCCGCCGGGTGTCCTGCTGTGCTCTCGTGCATGTCCCCATGTGTCTGTCCCCTGTCGCAATTGAGTCTCCTGGGAATAGAAGTTGATGTAGGATTGGCAGGTTATAGCGTCCCTGACCTTGAGCAGATGACGCCGAAGTGCTCTCTGTTGTGGCACCAAGGTTTGCTCTCATAGCAGTGTGCCAGAGATACGGGGATTCACATTCTCTCCCAAGATTTGGCAATGTCAGATCCTGATAATAATTTTATTAACATAGTTAAAGTTAGTGTTTCTCAGTCTTCAGTGTGCAGAAGGATTCCTGGGGAATCTGCTAAAAATTCAGATTCTTAGTTAATGTGACCCCCCCCCAATATTTACCCCCAACCCTCCCCAACCAACCCCAGTAGAATTTAATTTGGTAGATCTCCAATAATTAGCTCTAAGATTGTTAATGAAAATATTTTTATTACTTTTAAGATTATTTCAGTGGTTTCTCAGAATCAAAACACAATTCAAGGACTTGTACTTGCCCCCAAAGGGGCAAAATCCAGGAACCTATTTCATGAAGTTAAAAAATTGATTCTCACAGGGAATTCCCCGGTGGTCCGGTGGTTAGGACTCCAAGCTTGCCCTGCAGGGGGCATGGGTTCCCTGGTCGGAGAACTAAGATGCCGCATGGTGTAGCAAAAAAAAAAAAAAAAAAAAAAAAAATTCTCACAATCCCAAGCTATTTGAGAAATCCTGAAGCATTTCTTTTTTTTTGTTGTTTAAAAAGGTAATTATAAAAGCTATTTATGCTTACCTGCTGGTACATGGGAAAATTTTTTTTTTTTTAGCAGGAAAGAGACTATATGAAGAAATAGAGTAGAAAAGCTATTGACCTGTATAAGGTGAAAAGCAGAAAATGCTTCACTTATGATATTGCCTGCAATAACTTCTCAAGAGTGAAGGGTCAGGGTTTCCTGCCAAAATTATCAGCTCCTTGCCCAGATCTGAGTTTATCAAGAGAGGTTTCAAAGGTCAAAGATTTGCACTTTTCTTGGCTAAACTTGTCTAAATAATGGGGAAGAAATATTTTTCTTTAGAGAATAGGGATTCTTAAGACTCCTGTGATGATATTGCTCTCTTAGCATTTTAAAAATAATTACAGACCTTGTGTGGATGTACAGCTGGGCTGCCCATAGCTTCCCATAGCTGCTGACACTGCAGCGGAAGCCCTCAGATCTCTGTTTTTCATTCCATCTCCAGGTATGGAACTGTAAACTGTTTCCCCATATTTCACTGCTTTGAAGGGTAGTCATTGTAATCTGTCTGCTGTTGAGTCCCCCTACCTTGGATATTATTTCTTTGGAGTAATGTGCAAAGTTGTCTTACGCAAGATGCCTGATTTAAGTTGCCAGATACACAGTGTCTTGTAAGGGATGTTAATAAAAGGTATTGTTACTGTTATTGTTTAATACTATATTTAATATTGCACGTAAAATTACCATAACTGAATAATGCTGTTACTATGGTGATCTAGGTTCATTTATAAGTATTCACTGAAAGTTATCTATGTTTCAGGTACTGTTACAGGAACTGAAGAGATAAAGATAACTTGAGTTAGTGTGGCTTCATGAGAAAGGGGAGATAGGGTGGATAAAGGACCTAGTTTAGAGATCATGGGAAATTATTTGAATGAGGTGAAAGACAAGGAAAGTTTGGGAATCTAAGGTACTGCCCAAATTTAAAACCCAAATGAGACCAGCAGGATGCTCTTGTCTTAATAGAAATAGGGAAATCAGGAAAAAGAGTTGGTTTGGGGGTAAAAGCAATGATATTGAGGACTCAGTGGCTCGTTCTTCTGGGTTTACGTCGACTCAGATTGTATTTACTCATGCGTCACTTGTTTTTTCAGATTTCTATTAAACATTTTTTTATTGAAGTGTAGTTGATTTACAGTGTTGTGTTAATTACTGCTGTATAGCAAAGTGATTCAGTTCTTCATATACATTCATTTTTAGTATATTCTTTTCCATTATAGTTTGTCATAGGATATTGAGTGTAGTTTCCTGTTCTATACAGTAGGACCTTGTCTGTCCATCCTGTGTATTAAAGCTTAAATCTGCTAACCCCAGCCTCTCACTCCACCCCTCCTCTAGCCCTCTCTGCCTTGGCAGCCACCAGCCTGTCTTCTGTGTCCATGATTCTGTTTCTGCTCCGTAGACAGGTTCTTTTTTGTCATATTTTGGATTCTACATGAAAGTGGTATCTAGGGTATTGGTTCCTCTTTCTGACGTGTCTCACTTAGTATGATCATCTCTAGTTGCGTCCATGTTGCTGCAGATGGCATTCTTCCGTCCTTCCTTAGGGCTGAGCCGCGCTCCACTGTGTATGCGCACTGTTCCTCTTTTAGCTGTCTGTTGGTGGGCGTTTAGCTTGTTTCCATGTCTTGCTGTTGTGAGTAGTGCTGCTGTGAACCTAGGGGTGCATATATCTTTTTGAATTATATTTTGTCTGGGTATATGTCCAGGAGTGGGATTTGCTGGATCATAATTCTACTTTTAGTTTCTTGGGCAATCTCCGTCCTGTTTCCCACAGTGACTGCACCGTCTTACATGCTCATGGGTCACGTAAGTTACTCAGGATGATCCTTTGGGCTCTTTGGGTACAGGAGGCACGGTTTGCCATTTTCTGTTTTTAAAAATGAGTCAATGTCAGGTCTCCAGTATGACTTTTAGGTCCTTGCAGTAGGCCAGCCTTGGAGTTGTTTGCGGTCAAGGAAATTGAATAGGTGAAGGTGAAGCTCTCCTTTACCAAAGGAGTAAGCTGGAGACAGCTAGCAGAGGCATTGTCTATGTGATTGTATTTTTTCCTTTATCAGTATATTAAATTCTGTAGCCCTTTCAATCAAATGAGAAAAACTGTATTATCAGTGTTTTAAATTTGAATAAAATAGTCACCATTACTGCTTTTGAGAAAAAAAAAAAACACACACCTCTTTATTATTATTATTATTTTGGGGGGGGGATTTATTTTTTATTTTTTTTATTAGTTGGAGGCTAATTATTTCACAACATTTCAGTGGGTTTTGTCATACATTGATATGAATCAGCCATAGAGTTACACGTATTCCGCATCCCTATCCCCCCTCCCAAACACACCTCTTTAAATAGTGAAATTTTGAGGTGCCAGAGGGATGAAGATGTCTTGGAAAATAGTTGGAAATGTGAGTCTGAAATTTAGGAGTTAAAACATTAAGACTGACACTACAGTTTTGGGAATTGCCCACTGAGAGGCCGCTGTTGCAGTGATGAGATTCACGGAGATGGGTCGAGGACAGCAGGAGCAATGAAGGCTGAGGCTAGCCTCAGGACTGCTGGCACAGAGGGGCAGCGAGGAATGCTGCTCGGGGGGCGTCCAGGGGTGCGCTGGGCTGGGCTTCGCTCTGTTGTGACTCAGACTTGCTCCTTAGGAAGTCAGAGTGCGAGGGGTGAGGAGAGCCGGTTGCTGAGGAGTGTTGGCTCGTTTGTTACAGCTCTGAGGCCTAAGCCATCTGACAGACAAGCTCACTTAGAGGTGGTAAACAGCAGAGAACAGACGGCAGCTGTGATCCTCTCGCCGAATTCCTGCTTCCTTTTGTTGCAGTCCACATAGGGGCATGACTGTACAGTTGTTATCAGCATCGATGTGTCCCTCGGCTTCTGCCTTTTCAGACTTCATGGTTTTATGTCTGTGGTGACGTAACGTATAGTGTCTTTATGTTTACTTGGTCTTTGTGGTTGCCACCATGACGACTGCATGTGCCTTGATTTGATTTGATTTTTTATTACCAGTAGTGCTCCAGTTAAGACTTTTGCAATAGATCAGACATGTTTGCTTATTTTTTGATTTGTTTTCTTGAGTCAGGAATGGAGAAGTTAGTCATCATGCCTTTGCTGAGTGTAATGATTAAGAATGTGGGTTTTAGAGAGACACTTGGCTTGTCCCTTGGTGATCTTGTGGCCCTGGTCATGCTCCTGAGCCAGCCTGAGCTCTGCCCCTCATCGGTGCAGCGGAGCACACCCCGCCTGACGTTACAGCTCAGCGTCGAGTGTCACGGTCTCCCTACAGCTCTTACCCCGAGCAGCCCCCAAATACATCAGCGCTGCGCTCGACATCCATGACTTTTTGAACATTTTCGAGGAATAGGGTCCTCTCGGATGTTTTTTACAAGAGTATAATTTAGTTTGGCAGACTTCAGAATTTATCCTGTGTCCTGAGGTAACCATGATTTGTGTTTTCTAAAGCCAAATGAGAAAGCAGGGTTTTGTCTGGTTTTTCCGTTGGCATCCTGCTCAGCTTGTGTGTGTGTTTGAGGAGATAAATAGCAGCTTAGATGACTGAGCTGAAAGTAAAGCTCGTTTAAAAGATGTGCTGCAACTGGAGGCAGAGACAACGGCCCTGATCAATTCTAGATGCCGTGACATCTCGGAGGCAAGATTTCTCTGCTAATGCTGTTAATACAAGTTGTTGGCCTTCTCAGTTGTGGCAGCTCCCCCTTTGGAGTGTTATTTGTGGTCCATAACAGACTTGAAGGAAAAACTTAGCTATTACAGTTGAAGTTTTCTTTCAAAGACACAGTGTCCGTTGAAACTGACCCCGATTCTGCCGTCTCCAGGCACACGTCCTCTTTGGGGACCTGATTTCTGACACTCGTTAACTGCCGTTGCCACAGCGCGCAGGAGTAGCCCCCTGCCCTGCCCTCCCTGACGGCCTCTTGTGTCTTCCATGCTAGAGCGCACTGCTGCAGCAGCTGGGAGTCGCCCCGGGCTCTGAGGGCCCGTGGCCCTTGTATGTTCACCCTCAAAGCCTCTCTCTGCTCGCGCGTCTCCTGCTCATCTGGCAACATAGAGCCAGCGCCCAGGGTGGCCCTGACGTCCCTGAGTGCCTCAAAGTCTGGGACAGGTAAGGTAACTCCCACAGAAGCCCCGAGGAGAAGGCTGCCTTTTAAAACTTGTTTGACTGGTTTGTAGTTCCTCTGTGGCCCTGAGATGGTAGTCTGATGATAGGCCTAAAGCGGCAAGGGGGGAGGAGTGTGTCTCTGATGGGGGGATTTGGGAGGAGCTGGGGGGCTGTTTAAAAAACAGATGTACATAAACTAGGGTCTGGAAACAGAATCTTCCTTTAGCACATGGAGGATTTGATTGCAAATATCAGAGGGAACCTGAATCCGGAACATAACCAATTTTATCCTGACCTGGTTTTATTGAAAGAGAGGGAACAGGGAAGCCAACTCTGTCTTTCGACACAAAACCACTTAGAGTGACTTGCAGTCTTTTTTGGACAACTTTTAAAGAATATTTTTACTTGGGGGAAGCTCAGATTAATCATCTAAATCCTCTTTAGATGGACCTATATTTGCCATTTTTGTTTACATGGTTGGGAGTCTTCAAAGCAGTTAGTTTTCCTAAAAGGCTTTGTTTTCCTCTTTGCCATTCCATGATCAAATAGCTCTGCTGCTGGATTTGAGAAATTATAAACCCCCTTGAATGCCAGACGTGCACTGTATTTTTCCTGGTGGAATCTTGCGAAAAGGCCGGAAGGTGGAGGATGGGGGTGGTGGTGAGGGAAACCCTTATTAATTAAAACACAAAATCTCTTCCCTGATAGCCAAAGGCCATGGAAATAGTTGGCTACATTCATTCCTTTTTTGCATGAAAGGTTTTCTCACAAGTTCTCTAAATAGTGTAAATTTTGTATTGCTTTTTAGTGCATTGAGTTATTTTCAACTATTACCATGTTGTGATTTTTAACCTGTAGTATGAATTCTCAAAATGAGAAACTGTAGAGTCAGATTATAGAGAAAAAGTAGTTGAATTGTTTCTATCTACGCAGATTTATTAATTAAAGAAAAAAAACCACCTTTTAGAGAACTTGTAGTTCTTTTTCATTGTCAGAAATGGCAGCGTGGGAGTTAACACCGGTATGGCCACAGTTAATGTTGCTGAAGGGCTGTTGAAAATGCTTTTGTGGCCAAATCTAGCTTTTTTTGTAGCCAAGATTTAATTTTTATCTTCTCATTACATATAGCTTCTTGTCTTCCTTAATGTGTTCTCTTCATGCCTGGGTTTAAGAAATCTGCCTTTTCTGGCACTGCACACTGTTAACTCTTGGGGGAAGCTCTGACTTTCCCCTCCAGACATGCTCTCCTCTCCTCTGTGGTAGGTTTTTGTCGACCATGAAGCAGAATGCCCTGCAAGGGGTGGTGCCTGCTGAGACGGAAGATTTGAACGTGGAACACTTGCAGCTGCTGCTCCTCATCTTCCACAACTTCTCTGAGAAAGGCCGGCGGGACATCCTGACGCTGTTTGTGCAGATCATCCAGGAGCTGAGTGCCAGCATGGATGCCCAGATGCGCTCTGTGCCTCTCATCCTGGCTCGCCTGCTTTTGATCTTTGATTATCTGCTTCATCAGTACTCCAAAGCCCCCGTGTATCTGTTTGAGCAGGTACAGAGGAACACGTTCTTTTTTTACTTTACAGCTATTCCTGAGAACATTGTTATTCTCAAATTACCATGTCCCAAACCAAAGTGACCTGTTCACTTGAGGTTTTAGGTGTCCGTTGTGTGTTTAAGTGCCCTTAGGAAGACCCCGGGACTTTGTCTGTGTGCCCACACTTTATGTTTAGCCAGAAGCAATCAGTTTGAATTTACTTCATTCGATGTGTTTGCTGAAATCGGATCATAGGTTCTGTTCACAGGTGTCCTTTGAACTGCCCTGCTTAACGAGTGTTGCGCGCAGTGCTGTGAGTGTCAGGCCTCAGTTAGTTTACTAGCAGTTGAACGACGGTTGAGCAGTGCGTTTTATGGATTGGTAAATTGCTCTGTCCCAGGGAACCAGAATGAGAATGGGAGGGCCGTTTAAGGATTGTTGCAGTCAGAGTTTCTGATGGTGCTTTATTACATGCTGTTCCCTCTATACTCGGGCAAAAAGACACTTCCTAAAAGAAGTCACAGAAAAGTCTAAAATTTTATTTTGGTTAAGTTTCCCAGACTTTGCTGTATCAATCTGATATCATGCCTGGAGTGAGAAGCAGAATGTTGACTGTGTCTCTTTCTTAATTTGAATCTTTGTGTTTTAAAAGGTGCAGCATAACCTGCTTAGTCCTCCTTTTGGGTGGGCAAGTGGATCCCAGGACAGCAGCAGCCGCCGGACGACCACCCCTCTCTATCATGGGTTCAAAGAAGTAGAAGAAAACTGGTCTAAGCATTTTTCATCAGGTCAGAAAGAAGACTGTCGATAAGAAACTTCCTCATTCTCACGGGAGGGGCGGAATTTGGAGCTTGGGGCATCCTTGAGAACCTTCGATCATTGGTGTAGTCTCAGATACCTATGGATTCAAAACTCTTGGCGGAAACAGACCCTCACATATCCCATGTTTATTTAAAAGGAAAAAAATCTGAAATGTGCGGAGTTGGAATCCTCTGGCCCTAGGGTGCAGTATATACAATCTTACCACTCGGTGATTGAATTTAAATTTCTCTTAGGGACGTGGTTCTCACCGAGGGGCTGATTTCTTGGGTCATGGTCTTCAGACAGTGGGAGCAGTGGTATTCTCCCCAGTGTTTCTCATATGGCAGTGGTCCATACTCTTGATAAGGTGCCTCCTCCTGTGTGCATTGCGTGTATTTGCTTTCATCTGAGGATTGTTTAATATAAAGTGTATTTGGTGGACATGTTCATCAAGCCCTCATGTGAGTTTATTATCATTGGCATCTCTTAGTAGTTGGTCCCTTTGATGTGGGGGAGACAGCATTTAAGACTGCCAGAATCGTGATACAGTTTTGTTGATTCACGTGATGATCATAGAATAGAAGTTAACTCCTGGAACAGAAGTTGTCAACTGGGGGTGATTGTGCTCCGCACCCCGACAGGGACCCCGGGGCTGTGTCCGGAGACATATGTGGTTGTCACAGCTGGGAGGCCGCTGCTGGCCATCGGGGGACGGGAGCCGGGATGGTGCTCAGCATTGTGTCGTGCAGAGGGCAGTTCCCTCAGCAGAGAGTCACCTGGCCCAGAGTGTCAGTGGGTCGTGCCGAGCTTGGGAAACCGTGGTCCAAAGTGTCTTCTTACGTTTCACACTTGTTCGACTTGAGAGTGGACCCGTTCTTTCAGTAAGCACATTGCTTTTCAGATGCCGTCCCGCAACCCAGATTCTACTGTGTCCTGTCCCCAGAAGCCTCAGAGGATGATTTGAACCGACTTGATTCTGTGGTACCTGGAATTTAAAAATCCCATTTTGCATGTGGGTTAGGTGGTCTCCACCAAAATCAGGCTATCAAGAGGAAAAGGAATGATGTAACTTTCTAAGGAGTGAATTTAGTCTGTGTTGGGATTTGAGTTTATTCTAAGAGGAAAATGTTATTTTGAGATTTATTTTCTGGGCTGCAATTTGCTGGTAGGGGATGTCCTTCCCAGCAATTGACACCTCTGACAGATTCTTTCTAAAAACTGTCTGTGTTAGTGTTTTCACAGGCGGCTAGTTTAATGTACAAAATAGTTGTTTCACTCTAATGCCTGCACTTGTGTGCTCAGAATATAATCCATAAGCTGAGTTGGTCTGTGAGGGGGATCTTGCTGCAATGAGACATTAGTAACTATTTGGAATGAGCTGTTTTGTCAATCCTGAGGTTAAGTGGTAGTATATGGGTAGTAGGAGAAAATATTTCACAAAATAAGAGAAAACGATTGTCTGTTTTTCTTGCTGTTAGGCCTGCGATGTCCTCTTCTCCAAGCTCGTCAAGTATGATGAGTTGTACGCTGCACTGACGTCCCTGCTGGCAGCTGGGTCCCAGCTCGACACAGTCAGGAGGAAGGAGAACAAGGATGTAACAGCCCTGGTACGACCCCGGCAACCTGGGCTAATTATGAAGAGTTGGGCATGTGTCTGGTTATTGGGGAGCAGTCTACCGGGAATTTCCTTCTGGGATCTAGTCAGCTTTTTTGACTTTTCCTTTTGGTTAACATTGAGAGGAATGTGACTTTGAGAGGAAGGGTCACCTCAGTTCTTATCTCCTGAGTGCTGGTTGATGTATGATACTGGAAGCCACACACTTGAGCTGTTTCTGTGGCCCCGTGAATGTGTCTCGTACCTGTAGAATTCGTAACAGCAGTTAAGGCCACAGAAAGGGCCTGCTGATTGCAGGCCTGCTGAAGGCAGTGTCTTGCTCTCTTTCAGTCACTTGGTAAATTACTGGGGAGCCAGGGACTCAGAATTGCTTTCTTGGCCTGTGAAATGTACAGAATGTGGGACAGATTTTATATGTATATAAAAGGTGTGTTCTTACCATTTTCTGCTTTGGGTGTGTATTCTCTGGGAAGACCCAGTGAGCTGACTTTAAGAGCCAAATCTCAGTTGAAAATTGGGACTGCACCCTGTTCTGCTTTAAAAATTGTATTGATATTTGGATCAGTTTTTATTGTTAGGAAGATCTTGAAAGTGAAAGAAAGTAAAGTTGTTTATCGTGTCCACATCTTTGCAACCCCATGGACTGTAGCCTACCAGGCTCCTCCGTCCATGGGATCTCCATGGGAGATTTTGAGGCAGTACCAAAAGCTCCTACCTCTGAGACTGCTGTTTTTGCTTCTTGTAGGAAGCCTGTGCCCTTCAGTATTACTTCTTGATACTGTGGAGGATCCTGGGCATTTTGCCACCATCGAAAACTTACATGAACCAGTTGGCCATGAACTCGCCAGAGATGAGTGAGTGTGACATCCTACACACTCTGAGATGGTCATCCCGCCTCCGGATCAGCTCCTATGTCAACTGGATAAAGGTACTGCTGAGCCTGCTGCGGTGGGGTCGTCAGCCTGCGGGCTCCAATGCGGGGAACTTTAAATTTAAGGCTGAGGGAAGCCTTAGACCCTGCCTATTTTGCTCTCCTGAACACTTTTCTCTTGCTGTAAATAGGACCACCTTATCAAACAGGGAATGAAGGCTGAACATGCTGGTTCTCTCCTAGAACTGGCATCCAGCAAGTGCAGCTCTGTGAAATATGACGTTGACATTGTAGAGGAGTACTTTGCCCGACAGGTATGTGAGTTTGGGGTCCACAGTGACAGAACTTGGCTTATGCTGCAGGGTTTTTTTGCCACAACTAACTAAGATCTTGGGTATCTTTTAAAGATCTCGTCCTTCTGTAGCATCGACTGTACCACCATCTTGCAGCTGCATGAAATTCCCAGCCTGCAGTCCATCTACACCCTGGACGCTGCTGTCTCCAAGGTCCAGGTCTCCCTGGACGAGCACTTCTCCAAGATGGCCGCTGAGACCGACCCGCAGAAGTCCGCTGAGGTCACCAAGAACCTGCTCCCCGCCACGCTGCAGCTCATTGACACCTACGCCTCCTTCACCAGGTGGGGCGGGCCGCCTGCCCAGAGACGTTGGAGATGGGGACTGTAAATGCTTGGGTGGTTTACTTTCCTGTTTAAATATTTTCTAGCGTTTTTCTTGTAGGGTGCAAAGAGAGGTAATGCAGATTTTCCAGACACTATCTTTTCTCTTATTCACTGAGGTGAAGCTGTTTAAACTTCACGGTACATAGGTAGAGAAGACATTTTCTTACTTGCTCATCTGTTTGGCTGGGTCGGGTCTTATTGCAGCCCTTGGGGTCATCCTTGTGTCACGGGGGTCTTCTCTTGCACCATGCGGGCTCCGGAGCCCACGGGCTCGTTACTGGCAGCGTGCGGGCTCTCTGGTTGTGGTACGGAGCTTAGTTGCCCTTTGCCACGTGGGGTCTCAGTTCCCCGACTGGGAAGCAAACCCTCCTCTCTTGCGTTGCAGGGCAGATTCTTAACCACTAGACCACCAGGGACTTTGAAATCCTGAGAAAAACCTTTTTTTAATGAGTTAGTATTTTGAAACCCAGTCCTTTTTATAATAAACATTGCAAATTGCACACCCTGTAGACTTCCTTTATTTTGCATAGTGTTAAAATATTTTAGAATTCATTTTCAGTGTATAAAAAGTGGGAGTTTATTCACCATTCACAAGATGTCTGGCTTTTCTTCCATCGGAAGAACTGGCAAAACTGCGCCTGTCTTCCCGTGCGACAGCAAATCGCTGCTAAGGACTGGCTGCTTCTCCTTGGCCGTTCTCACATGGCCCCTTTACGCTCACTTACTTTTTCCAGTCCCTGTAGCATTTCACTCTTCACTTCCTATTTTATGGGACGTTGTTGCTGAAAGGGACTTGGATCATTGTAAAACTTAGCATGTCTTTTAGTGTGAATGCCTTGCAGTAGACAGAGGACTGTTGCTTGAGGCAAAATTTTTGGATGGATATGAGCAATAGACTTGAGTAACAACGATGAATGCTTGCTATGTGCTACTTACTTTTTTAGGTGCTGGGGGTACAGCAGTTAGCAAAGCTGATGAGTCACTGCCCTTTGAGAGTGTCTAGGTTCTAATCTGGCCCATCGCTGATAATGCACGTTCCTGGGCAGATAAGTTTGGGAAGTGTTTTTTTTTTTTTTTTTTTTTAAAGAAAAAATAATACTTCTCAGAGCCTGTGATACATACAATGCCAGTCTTCTAAGGCCAGGACAAGTAGGGTAGATAATGTCCTGGAATTGAGTTTTGTGAGCATTTCCAAGGATGGCATGTTCTTTGGGAAATAATTACCCATTGGCATTCTTAGGAGACCCAAAGGGGCAGGCACTTTCAGCCACATTTACAGGCTTAGGAAACTGAGCTACAGGTTTTTCCATTTGTCTAGGGTTTTTTTTTTTTCCTGACCAGAATGTCACTAGGTTCCTTCAGCTTTGACATAGCTCCCTCTTTTTTCCTCCAGAGCCTATTTGCTACAGAACTTTAATGAGGAGGGATCCGCTGAGAAGCCTTCCCAGGAGAAATTGCACGGCTTTGCTGCCGTGTTGGCCATTGGCTCCAGTAGGTGCAAGGCGAACACTCTGGGTAAGTGAGTGTGCTTTTGAATAAGACTGCTAACACTGGTATGACTGGTAGCACCGTTTCTCTCCTTCTCTACCTGTTGACACATTTACCATTTACTGGGACCTTCCTGTGTGTCAGGCATTGACATAGGTTTATCTGTTTTGATCTTTGCAATAATCCTCTGAGGTAAGTTTTATTATCATCCCCCATTACTCATTAGGAAACTGAGACTTAGGTTATTTCCCCATGTCCTACATTCTGCAAGTGGCAGAGCTGGAATCCAAGCTAAGATCAGTTGGTTCCAAGGCGTTAAGCTCTTTGGCTGTTGGCAAAGATCTTTGTTCTCCTTTCCATTTATAGAGGTTAGGAAGACTATCGAGCTACTGCTTCGTACGTGGGAAAACTTCTTCCTTGTGTTAGGAATGGTCTGGTAGAAATTTGGGATGGGAAATCAGAAGGACTTGAGCAGGATTGGAGTTAAGTGCAATAGCTACCCTTTAAAGTGTACAGGTATTGGTATATTCCTGCATTTCAAGGTTTAAGTACCCTTTTGATGTTCAGATAGTTTCACTTTTAGAAATTTAATTTCATTACTTTATTGACTATTGTTCTTAATGTGCATTAATGTTCCCTGCCCTCAAGATCCGTGTTAAGGAGAAGAGATCGAAATGCTACCTGTTCGTAGAGGGCCTAGACCTTGAATAGTGACTTGTAGTGACTTGCTATCACTTTGCATCTTGTATTCAGTTGTCTTCTTTACTCACAAGGTTAGAAAGTGAATATGATGGGGAGTGAAAATCTTATAATTGAGATTGTTAGTTGTTAAGCAGTTAGCAATTTCTTGGACAGAGTGCTGCTATTTAAATATGCTTCTAAGCTACCTTAGTAATTATTTTGACAGCCTGGGCTCTGGTGTGTCTCTCTGCATTTGGGGTTGGCTTTTAAAATGCTGTGTGTCGTCCTCTCTCTCTCTTTCTTGTGATGATTCCTCGTCCTTTCTGTTGCCTCCAGGTCCGGCGCTGGTGCAGAGTCTGCCGTCATCGGTTCAGACTGTGTGTGAGTCCTGGAACAACATCAGCACCAACGAGTTCCCCAACATCGGGTCCTGGGTGAGCGTCCGTCTGTCCGCGGTATTTGGTTTCCGTGTTCTGGTCTTACTCTTCAGGCTTAAGCTGGCTCCAAAGAGATCTTAACACGCTGCAGTAGTATTTGCTGTGGCTGGACCTGTAGTCAAGTCCTTGAATCGCCCAAATGGTGCTCATGATCATTTTGCTAAGAATAAGAAGTATGTTACTGTGTTATATACAGTGGACTCTTGAGCAATACAGGGTTGTAAACGGTGTACGTCCATTTATACACTGTTGTTTTCACTAAGTCTGGGCTGCAGTACTAAATGATCTGTGGTTGGTTGAATCCACAGATGTGGAACTGCATGTATGGAGGGCTGACTGTAATGTTATACGTGGATTTTCGACTGCACGGATGGTTAGCACCCCAACCCCTGTGGTATTCGAGGGTCAACTGCTAGGACCCTAAGGTTCTTTATCTGTTAAATACTAGGAGGTGAAGATCAAGGATATTAAATGTAAAGTGCCTAGCACAGTTTCTGGCACATGAATTGTCAGTAAGTGTTAACTGTTTCCTTTCCCTTCTAGGTTATATGTCAAGAACATGCTCCTTCTGTCATAATTTTATGGGGTAGCATTTATTCTCTAGGCTTTCAGAAGACTGTTGCATCTTCTGTCAGTTCCCTTGATCTTCCTGTGTGCTGTCCTCAGATTAACCTCTGTTAACAGATTATTGTGTTATTACAGTTCTTTGGAAAAGTCAAGTGTTATAATCTTATTATCCTTGCTTTGTAATCGTGACCTCTGTTTACATCACCCAGAGCTGTAGTGCAAGGATAATTAAGATATTTGTAATGGGGACCCAGATGCATTGTAAAATCCTGATCTTTCCCAGTTATTAGAGGCAAACAAGCATAGTTTTAATATTTAATATATTCTAATTATTTGAAAAGTGGTTTGGGTGTCTTAACTTTTTAGTAACTAAATTTTAGCTCAGCTTTAACTTTTCTGTTTAAAAGACCTTATTTACTTGTGGCCGTGCCGGCTCTTCCTTGCTGTGTGGGCTTTTCTAGCTGCAGCGAGTGGGGACGGCCCTTTGTTATGGAGCGCGTCTTCTCTTACGGAGCTCGGGCTCTCGGGCACACGGGCGTCAGTAACTGGGGCTCAGTAGCTGTGGCACACGGGCTGAGTTGCTCTGGGGCGTGTGGGGTCTTTTCTGGACTCGGGGTGGAACCAGTGTACGCTCCACTGCGAGGTGGATACTAAACCGCTAGCCACCAGGGTCGCCCTTTAAAAATTTTAACTCAACTCATACTAACTGAAATTTGTTAAGTGCTTCCTTCACTCCACTCCACTTTCCTTCCCAGATGGCTAAGAGTGTATACTGAATAGAGTCCTTGCGTGTGAACCCCAGTGGGGTCTTCGATTTTCTTTTTGCGCGTGTAAGCATCTGGAGATGGATGGTCTCTCCATTGATGTCTGCTTCGCCTCCTTTCAGCGCAACGCCTTCGCCAATGACACTGTCCCCTCCGAGAGCTACATCAGCGCTGTGCAGGCTGCCCACCTGGGGACGCTCTGTGGCCAGAGCCTGCCCCTGGCCGCGTCCCTGAAGCACGCCCTCCTCTCCCTGGTCAGGCTGACCGGGGACCTCATCGTGTGAGTACCGGCAGCGCAGCCCCGAGCGCCCTCCACGCCTGTGCTCCGCCACGGCTGCAGGAGGGCAGGGTTCTGCTGGCTGCGCGTAGTGCTTGTTTGCCTGCCTCTGTGGCAGACAGAGCCTCTTGCCTCAAGAGTGTGAGCGTCTCCCTAGAAGGATTTTGAACTTAGATGTGAAGGGCACCAGAATACCTCCCTCTCTTTATGTGTAGTATGTTTCAGAAAAAGCATGCTGGCTTTAAATCATACCATGACTTGGAGGTGCTCTGGGTTTAAGTTTCAAGGTGACGATGATGTGTTTGAAGTCATGCTTCTCCAAGTTCATTGTGGAGCTTTGATACTGCTGGCGTGGGGACTAGGGCAGGCTTCCGGTACATAGGTCACGAGTAAATTCCTTTATCTCATCACCTTAAAAGTGATCCAGATTCCTGCTAGTTCTTCTAGAAAGATTGTCTGGGAGGGTTACTAGCTTAGGTTGCAGTTAATTTTCTTTTCTGAATATTACAGAATACATCTTATGTTATTAATTTAACATTTTAATGAACAGAATTTTCAAATGGAAATGATTCTAACTTCTGATACAGTGATGAGAAAGGAGACCGTGGAGTTGCATGACTGTGCCCGTGTAAAAAACAACTGTCCAAGGAAAAAAGCCCTTCTCAGTAAATGACTGGATTGCCCTCTCCTCCCCTTGCAGCTGTTCAGAGGCGTATATTCACTGATTTGATTCTGTTTTCTTTGTTGAAGTTGGTCCGATGAGATGAACCCGCCGCAGGTAATCCGGACGCTGCTCCCCCTTCTTCTGGAGTCGAGCACTGAGAGTGTGGCTGAGATCAGTAGCAACTCCCTGGAGCGAGTCCTGGGCCCCGCAGAGTCAGATGAGTTCTTGGCTCGTGTGTATGAGAAGCTCATCACTGGCTGTTACAACATTCTGGCCAACCACGCAGATCCCAATAGGTGAGCCTGACTAGGGAGAAGCATCCGGTTCCTGTGACCTCCTGCTACCCTCAGTGAAATATACCAGCACTTGCTTCTCTCTGTCATTCGTTAACAGCTTATGATTGTGCCTTTTTAAAAAATTTAATTTTGGTTATGCTGGTTATACTGTGTCTTGGCTGCTGCGCATGGGCTTTCTCTAGTTGCTGGGGAGCTGGGAGGCGGCTCCTCTTCCGCTGCGGTGCGAGGACTTCCTGCTGCAGTGACTTCTCGTGGAGCACAGGCTCTAGGGCGTGCGGATGTCAGTAGTTGCGTCTGTCAGGCTTAGTTGACCCAAGGGATGTGGGATCTTAGTTCCCAGACCAGGGATTGAACCCGTGTCCCCTGCATTGGCAGGTGCATCCTTAATCCCTGGGCCACCAGGGAAGTCCCTGGTTGTGCTTTTTAACAGAAAGTTTTGTATTTGCGTGCATTTTGCATTCTTGAGGACACATACGAAAACTTACTTGGAATCGTCTTTTGTGATTCATTCTT
The DNA here is from genome assembly GCF_033118175.1 of Dama dama. Classification (NCBI taxonomy): domain Eukaryota; kingdom Metazoa; phylum Chordata; class Mammalia; order Artiodactyla; family Cervidae; genus Dama; species Dama dama. The sequence goes on along the minus strand of NC_083688.1, from coordinate 2,706,796 downwards.
AGGAATGAGCATGCTGTCCTAGATGTGGTAAGGTGTGCAAAGGAGCTTGATACAGTTTCTAACGTTTTTGTGACTATGCTTCTGAGATAGATGTTCTGTGGCATGAAGGTGATCTCATTGCATTGTTTGACCATGATGGTGTAGGCCATACTGATGTAGGCGAGTCTTAAAAGAGCAGTTGAGTAAGTTACAGTTTTATCCCACTGAGAACTACACAGATAAAGGGTTCCAGGTGTTGGGATTTCCTGCCTTCTTCTTGTCAAGCAGTCCAGGTTTTCATAAGGGGCTGCCTTTTTTTTTTCTCTCTCTCCACTTCTCTTTTGTCACCCCTACCCCTCTCCGCCTGTCAATGCAGGAGACGTAGGTTCAGTCCCTGGGTTGGGAAGATCCCTTGGAGGAGGGCATGGCAAGCCACTCCAGTATTCTTGCCTGGAGAATCCTGCGGACAGAGGAGCCTGGTGGGCTGCAGTCCATGGGGTCGCAAAGAAAAGTGACATAGCATGCCTGTGTGCCCCACTTCCTTTATGTCCTCTCTACCCATCCAGTCCTTCACTCCCTTCCCTCCTCTTTCTAATAGTTTGAGGTAACAGCTCTGATTCTTTGAACTCTTAGCTACTGACTGCATTACTTATCTCAGATTTTAGGGATTTTTTCTTTTATTATAGTTTTAATTCCTCATTTATTTAGCACCCGCTCTATGCCAGGGTTTATGCCAAGCTTTGACAAAACAAAACTAAATATTGCCCTCAGGGTGTAGCCATAAGTAGACTTAGGATTTTTTTTTAATAGTTTATAATTGGGTTTTTAAAAATATATTTAAAAACTTCATTTTCGGCTGTCTGGGTCTTCATTGCTGCGTGGACTTTCTGGCTGCAGGGAGTGGGGGCTGCTGTCTGCTTGTGGTGCGTGGGCTTCTCCTTGTGGTGGCTTCTCCTGTCGCGGCACAGGATCCAGGGCCCTCCAGCTTCGGTGCTTGTGGCTTGCGGGCTGAGGAGTCGCCCTCCCGGCTCCAGAGCACGAACTCAGTGGTTGTGACGCGTGGGCTTGTCCCATGGTGTGTGGGGTCTTCCCGGACCAGGGATTGAACCCATGTCCCCTGCGTCGGCAGGTGGGTTCTTTATCGCTGAGCCACCAGGGAAAGCCATAGACTTCTGAGTTTTTAAAGGTGAGTATTAGAACATCGAAACAGCCCTTGTTTCTATAATTTTTCTTTCGGATTTTCAGTGGACTTGATGAATCCATCTTAGAAGAATGTCTCCAGTATTTGGAAAAGCAACTGGAAAGCAGCCAGGCTCGTAAAGCTATGGAGGAATTTTTCTCTGACAGGTGAGCTATGTTGTGTTCTCCTCAGTGAGGGTTTCGAATGCCTTCCAGAAGCAAGGACTGTGTTGACCTGGCTGTTCTCTCAGGAAATACAAAAGCCTGCTTAGATGTTTGTACTTCCTGGAGGACTGGTTAACTGCTGGCGCCTTGAGGTTGTTGGTGAAGGGGGTTGTTTTTGACTCACCAGTATTGTTGACTCACAGGTGACCAGTTCTCCTAGAGGGGATGAGACTGTGAAGAAATAGGAAAGGATGCTGTTTGTTTGACAGCTTAACATGATTCTTCCATTTTTTTCCTCTCCTGCCTTTCAGTGGAGAACTCGTGCAGATCATGATGGCAACCGCCAATGAGAACCTTTCTGCTAAATTCTGTAACCGAGTTTTGAAATTCTTCACCAAACTCTTCCAGCTGAGTGAGTGACAGCTTTTAATAATCTTCTTAGGGGAACTTTGATGTCCAGCTAATGGCTGTGCCTATCTTCTCCCCGAGTGTAACTACAGCAGGAAAATGCTAACAAGTGGAGAGAATTCCTCAGAGAAAGTTTGGAAGGAAGTGGAGCCTTTCCCCTTTCCCTGGCTCGCGGTCTGGGCCTCTTCCCTCCCCCTGCCCTCCTTCACTGACCGTCGCCTCTCGGTCTGTCCCCAGCTGAGAAGAGCCCTAACCCTAGCCTCCTGCACCTCTGCGGCTCCCTGGCCCAGCTGGCTTGCGTGGAGCCTGCGCGTCTCCAGGCCTGGCTCACCCGCATGACTGCATCGCCCCCCAAAGATTCCGATCAGCTGGATGTGATCCAGGAGAACAGGCAGCTGCTGCAGTTGCTGACCACCTACATTGTTCGGGAAAACAGGTAGCGCGCCTGTGTTTGTATCACGTGTTCTGACAGCCCCGGCAACAGGGTGAGAGCGTTTGCAGCTGTGTTTCCTTCAGCCTCAGTCCTGAAGCATTTTCAGTGATCCCACAGCTCCCTCTCAATAGACTCAAGCAATCTAGCATATATCCTTGATTTTTCTCCTGGAAGAACTTTTGCAGTGGCTTCGCCTGTCAGTAGTAACTCATGTGAATGTTTTATGGTCTCGTAGCCCAAGTGCACAACTTGGCTTAGTGTGTATGATCATGCATTTAATGTTTAATTTTAAACACCTCTTAGAAGTTCTAAATTCTTAAAAATTTAATACTTCTGATTCCTACTGAATACTTACCAGTGTGATGTTTCTTCTCTACCAGTCAAGTTGGGGAAGGTGTGTGTGCTGTGCTTTTGGGCACCTTGATCCCCATGGCAACAGAGATGCTGGCCAACGGTGATGGGACCGGTTTCCCTGAACTCATGGTTGTCATGGCTACCCTGGCCGGCGCAGGTCAAGGTGCTGGCCATCTTCAGCTTCATAATGCTGCTGTGGACTGGCTGAGTAGATGGTAAGGGGATGAAGTGGAGGATCGCATCTGTACGTTACACCATTGCTCTTAAGGGGGACAATTAATTGCAGGCCATTTTTTTATAGCTCAGAGTGAGTATAAAAGAAACTTGAAGGAAGCTCTGTCTTTTTATTGGGGATTATTCGCTGTAGATTTAATCTGTTCACTTAATCTCTACTCTTTTATTAGTAGGGTTTCTTGTTCATTATTCCTAGGAGAAGTCTTGGGAAGGTGTACCAACTATCCCTGATAGGAACAGAACCCCCAGTCACTGATGACCCACATAATTTCCAAAGAATGCCTTTAGTTCACATTGTCTACAAATCGATGCAGGATACACGGAAAAGCTTCCTTTCTTTGGTTCCGTGGGTGATTTTGTGTCCCCCACCCCCTTTTTTGTTTGGCAGCAAGAAGTACCTGTCACAGAAGAACGTGGTTGAGAAAATGAACGCCAGCGTGATGCACGGGAAGGTAGGGCGCTTGAGGCGTGCGGGCTGCCGGGCTGTGGGTCCTGCCTGTGGCCGTGGGGTGGGCGCCGCTGCCCAGGGTTTCGGCCCTGGCTCCCCTGCACAGCGGAGGCCTGGAACCTCGGTGTCATCGCCAAGTGCTTGCCTTTAGGCCTCTTCTCGGGGGTAAACAGTGATCCGAAGGAAGTGTTCTGCTAAACAAACATACAGCAGAATCCTTCTTAAAACAGTGAGTTCCTGCTTTTTTTAGATAGTGGTGTTCTCTGGAAAATTGTCCACTGCTCCTGCATTGGAACTGTGTGCTCTGAGTGTTAAACACGGGTTACAGTTTACCTCCTCAGCTCCGTCCAGATGCTAGAATTATTTACATTATCTGAAGGTTCAGGCCACTGTGCCAAGAGAAAGGGTGGCAACTGGCAGAAATGTTGCATTCAAGCATTTTCTCCCTCCACCCAACCTGTCAGCCTGTCATTGTGGCTGATTTAAATATTTTTCACTAATGGTTAAAAAAAAAAGTATTATGACAGAAAAAAGCCAGTGAGAGCTTACTCACACTTTAATATAATCTTTTTATTTTTTTCTTGAGGTGTAGTTGACATAGAATATTAGTTTCAGGCTTACAACATAGTGATTTGATATTTGTATATATGGCAAAATGGTCACAGTAAGTCTAATTAACATCCATCACCATACATAGTTAAGTTTTTTTTCTTGTAATGAGGACTTTTAAGACCTACTCTCTTGGCAACTTTCAGATGGGCATACATTAGCATTAACTCTAGTCACCGTGCTTGACATTTCATCTCCATGACTTCCTTATTTTACTGATGGAAGGTTGTGTCTTTTGAGGCACATCAGCCACTTCACTGAACCAGCCTCCTTCCCCCGCCTCTGCGCCACCTCACTGTTCTCTGTACCAGGCTGGTTTTCTCTGGAGTGACTTTTGTGTCTGTTTCAGCTTTGTTTTCCTGGTTTACGTTGTGCTTCATTTTATGAGATTTTTATATATGTATAAAATATAAATAAAATATATACTGTGGTGGGCCCTTGTTGCTGCCTGGGCTTTCTCGAGTTAAAGCAAGCAGGGACTGCTCTCTAGTACTGGTGGCCTCTCTTGTTGTGGAACCTGTGCTCCAGGGCGCGAGGGCTTCAGGAACTGCAGCTCCCCGGCTCTAGAGCACAGGCTCAGTAGTTGTGGCCCACAGGCTTAACTGCTCCATAGCATGTGGGATCTTCCAGGATCAGGGATCAAACCCATGTCTGCTGCATTGGCAGGTGGATTCTTTACCACTGAGCCACCAGGGAAGCCCTATTTTATGATTTTTAAAGAGTGGTCTTTGTGCTTAAGAAGGGATGAATCGTACTGATTCAGTGCAGTTTCTTTAATTTTTAAAGTTTTTAAGTTTTTTGGTCACGCCATGCACCATATGGGCTCTTCGTTCCCTGACCAGAGGTCACACCTGCATCCCTTGTCTTGAAAGTGCTGGATCCTAACCACTGGCCCCCCAGGGAAGTCCCAGTGCAGTTTATTGACCAGCTACTTGCTGTTGTAGTGCAGAGAGCTAAGGAAATAGAGAATTAAAACGTGCTATTTTTCTTCTTTGCATTTTGTGCTGTTGCTTTGATCTTGAGCTTTATTGGAAAAGTATGAGAAAAGGTGTGGTGGTCTTCTTTTACAGCATGTGACAGTCCTAGAGTGCACCTGCCACGTCATGTCTTACTTGGCTGACGTCACCAACGCCCTGAGCCAGAGTAACGGTCAGGGCCCGAGTCACCTCTCCGTGGACGGGGAAGAGCGGGCGATCGAGGTGGACTCTGACTGGGTGGAGGAGCTGGCAGTGGAGGAGGAAGACTCCCAGGCCGAGGATTCAGTAAGTGAAGTGACCACCACGGTCACAGCTGACCGGCACTTGGAGAGCTCACGTTAACAAGCCTTTGACCTTCTTTTTTGGCCCCTGTGAGCTTCAGGACTTCCCAGTCCTTGTTGCTTATTCATAGCTTTCATGACAAATGCCAGGCTGATTTTCTGGGCCTGCAGAACAAGTTGTAGGACTCTAATCTCCTAGAGGAAGGACCCCTAAATAAGCCTGGGCCTTCTTCAATCTAGAGGCACTTGTCCTGCAGTTTCAACTGGTTTTTTGCATCCAAAATGGAGTTTCAGAGATGAGTTTTTCAGGGAGATGGTGTGAGCTGCATTGTAGAGAAAGCATAAGGTTTATTTTTTTTCTTAGTCACTAAACCTTAATGTCTCATCTGAAATTACATCACATTTATAGCCTGCGAGCTCTCTCCAACTGGAATAGGTTTCTGCCAGTCATTTATGAAGTCAGTGGTTTATTTTCTATAGAGTGTGTTTTTGTGGGTGCCTGTGTGGAAGGATGTATTTCTGATTTAAAAGACTTGTTCTCTTTGAAGGATGAAGATTCCCTTTGCAATAAGCTCTGCACTTTCACCATCACTCAGAAAGAGTTCATGAACCAGCATTGGTGAGCGCTGTTTCCTTCCGGGCGGGGCTCCCAGGCTGGGCTTCGGGGCCTGTGGCCTCATCGCTGCTTCTCACACTGCAGGTACCACTGCCACACCTGCAAGATGGTCGACGGGGTGGGCGTGTGCACGGTGTGTGCCAAGGTCTGCCACAAGGACCATGAGATCTCCTACGCCAAATACGGGTCCTTCTTCTGCGACTGTGGGGCCAAGGAAGATGGCAGCTGTTTGGTGAGAGACCAGAACCTTCTCTTGGCTCTAGAGGGTGACTTGTTAGTGATACAGATGTGCAAGCCAGACTGGGAACTCGCCGCGTCACCTGCATGGTGCCCTGGGTCTGGGTTCCGACTCTGTCAGTGACCAGTTGTTCAGTCATGGCCTCAGTGCTTCGCGTAGAAGCGGAACGCGCAGTGTCCTCAGAGGTCTTGCAGTTTTCTGAAAGACCCTACCCCCACCCCAATTTAAGCTCTGTTGTTATGAGTGGGTAACGTGTTAGCTGTTAGGTGAATACCGCGAAGATTAGAACTCGGTCTTTTGGATATTCTTTAAATGGTTAGCCAGTCTCCCCTCTGAGTCAGATTTTTTCTCTGAGATCTTAGGCAGTATTTCATATGTGCTTGTAGCAGGACACTGGGAGCCTCTGACATTTCCTGTCCCTAGGCTTTGGTGAAGCGAACTCCCAGCAGTGGCATCAGCTCCACCATGAAGGAGTCAGCGTTTCAGAGTGAACCTAGGGTTTCAGAGAGTCTCGTGCGCCACACCAGCACCTCCCCGGCGGACAAGGCCAAGGTCACCATCAGCGATGGAAAGGTTGCTGACGAAGAGAAGCCCAAGAAGAGCAGCCTGTGCCGCACTGTGGAGGGCTGCCGGGAGGAGCTGCAGAACCAGGTGGGCCCTGGTGGGAGGAGCTTCGGAACGGGGTGGGCCCTGGTGGGGGGAGCTGCAGAATGGGTTGGGCCCTGGTGGGAGGAGCTTCGGAACGGGGTGGGCCCTGGTGGGGGGAGCTGCGGAAGCGGGCGGGCCCTGGTGGGAGGAGCTTCGGAATGGGGCGGGCCCTGGTGGGAGGAGCTGCGGAACGGGGTGGGCCCTGGTGGGGGGAGCTGCAGAATGGGGTGGGCCCTGGTGGGAGGAGCTGCAGAATGGGGCGGGCCCTGGTGGGAGGAGCTTCGGAACGGGGTGGGCCCTGGTGGGGGGAGCTGCGGAACAGGGCGGGCCCTGGTGGGAGGAGCTGCAGAATGGGGCGGGCCCTGGTGGGAGGAGCTTCGGAACGGGGTGGGCCCTGGTGGGGGGAGCTGCGGAACGGGGCAGGCCCTGGTGGGGGGAGCTGTAGAACGGGGTGGGCTTTGGTGGGGATAGGGGGGCGGGGGTAGCTGCAGAGCCGATGGGCTCTGGCTGCCCACAGCACAGGAGGGCAGAGTGCAGAGCCTGGTACACGGCTGTCCTTCCCACTCCACCAGTGGTTATTTTGTCCTCCAAGGTTACTTATTTCCATCATGGGAGTAGGAGTCGTGTGTGTCGTCGATCACTGCTTCGTAGGGAGTCTGTGACTGAGGAGTGTTTGGGCGGTTTGTGTGAAGGGGGATTTTAGTTGTGTGATGCTCCGGGGCACCCTTTCTTGATGCGGTCCCCTCATCTGCAGCACAGAACACAGAAAGCGGTGGGTGGTGGTTGGGTGGTCGTCATCTCGGTCTCCCAAGTGGCGCATGACTGGACGTGCTCTAGGTGCCTCACTGTGCGCGGTGGGTGTGTGGGAGCAGTAGGTATCAGCATGGGGCCCCTGGCTTAGGGACCCAGTCGCATGCTGACTGGAATCAAATCCAGTGCTCGGACAGAGTGAAGTGAGGGCTGAAACACCTACTTGAAGTGAGGAAGCTGGGTCCTGGGTTCTGTAGGTCATTATTGGCAAGATGATGATGATGAGTGTGATCTGTTTTTTTTCTTTTTTTTTTTCACTTGTGTATTTGGATTTTTCTCAGGCCAATTTCTCCTTCGCTCCTCTCGTGTTAGACATGCTCAATTTCCTCATGGATGCCATTCAGACCAACTTCCAGCAGGCGTCCGCGGTGGGGAGTAGCAGCCGGGCCCAGCAGGCCCTCCGGGAGCTGCACACAGTGGACAAGACGGTCGAGATGACAGACCAGCTGATGGTGAGTTGTCAGGGTCAGGGGGCAAGGGGCACGTGGGAGCCAGCACATCCACTGGGAAGCCAGAGGGCTCTTAATTCTCTGAGATGCATCCTTAGAAAGTCACCCATGGGCGTTCAGAACCTAGACTGTAAGAACCTGTGACACCCAGTGTGAAAATCATCATGTGAGGTGTGTCTTCTAACAGAGGGGATCGGAGGGCACATGGACCAACAGCGAGTAAGTCTCCTTTTCAGTTCACGTAAATATGTGAACCCCTGTCTGTGAGGAGTGACATTTGGGGGCGATTTTAATAGCTAGGAATGTCTTCTGTATGTAAAATAGAAGACCACCTTATTGTATCTTCTCCCCCAGGGTTCACATTGCATGCAGAAGTAATGCTGTCCTCTTTGGCTTAGAGCCTTTTAGGTAGTCTTCCTTTAGTTCTTGCTGTGATGTGGCTGCTAAGTTCTAAGTTGTCCACTGTACCCCTGCTGCCCAGCACTGACTGTAGGACTCCTGGAGTGGTCTGCTTGGCTTCTTGAGCAGCTGTGTAAAATAAAATAGTAGGACTTCTTTGGTGGGCCAGAGGTTAAGAACCTGCCTGCCAAGGCAGGGAACATGGCTTTGATCCCTAGTCCAGGAACTGAGATTCCCCATGTGGGAGCAGCTAAGCCCGTGTGCTATGATTACCGAAGCCTGCAAGCCAGAGTCCATGGTCCAAAGCAGGAGAAGCCACTGCAGTGAGAAACCCGAGCACTGCAACGAGAAGTAGCCCCTGTTCACCACAACTGGAGAAAGCCTGTACGCGGCAGAGAAGATCCAGAGCAGCCAGAGTTAAAGAAAAGGAGAAAGGAAACTCCTGGCACTTGTGGAAGGGTAGCATAAAAATGAGTGAGGCACACGAATAGATCGCACAGGGTGCCTGCTTCTGAGGGAAGCATGATCATGTGGTAGTGCACACAGAGACAGACACAGGTATTCTGACATTTTATTGAAAATAAGTCACTGTTGGGAATTCCCTAGGGCTCCAGTCATTCGGACTCTGTGCTTCCACTGCAGGGGGCCTTCGTTTAATCCCTGGTCAGGGAACTAAGATTCTGCAATGGCCAACCTCCCTCCCCTAAAAACCAGTCACAGTTTTAGATCAGTGGTTTTAGACTTGGAGATGTTAACGATGAAGCTAGGAAAATATTGGGATGGTGTTGGTGACCCATAAGGTTGCTGACTGTAATTTCAGGTAAATCAGTGAAAAAACACTAGCATCGTTATCATTTTATTTTTTAAAAGGGCATTTTGGGAATCCTGCGGTGGTCCAGTGGTTAGGATTTAGTGCTTTCACTGCTGAGGGCCTGGGTTCGATCCCTGGTTGGGGAACCAAGATCCCACAAGCTGTGTGGTGTGGCCTAAAAAGAAAGACGGGGGTGTTTTTTAACACTTAAAAAAAATCACTACTTATGTTAATTTAGTTGTATGCAGCATTTACCGC